>NW_027189733.1:0-102311 GCF_040958095.1 Procambarus clarkii
TTGCCATATATTGTAACATTGTAACTCAGGGTTGTATTATGAAGCCTTGTGTCATTACTTGTATTTTGACATTATATTATTTTTAGTTACTTGTAATTTTCCTGTTCCATTCGGATTTTTTTTAATTTTTTTATATGTCATACTAGTTTTAAGGCGATTTTTGTTTTGGCCTTCCAGCCTTCCGGGGGAAGCCTTGCTGGACTGCCTCGGGTGCAGTCGGGATTTGCATTTTTTTTTCATTGACATACTGTATTGTCATCCTATGTTCCTCGGAATTGTATCATGTGTGAGGGTATCAATGCTTGTATTTTTGCCAAGATTTTTTTTTTACTTTTGTTTCTTTCATTGTACATTTATGTGTTGTTCTTACTGAAGTGTAACTGTATAATGTACTTGGCATCGTGTTAATTTAGTCAGTTTACTTTTATCAATATGTCGCTGGCAATTTTTTTTCTTTTAGGGTTTAGTTATGGTATTTTGGTTGAGTTAGGATAAGACAAAATTGGGCTTAATTATCATACACCCGATTTTGTCTTAACTCCGGGGAAAGGGAGCTGTAACACCCTTGACTCCCCCCCCTCCTTAGAGTTCTCACCCAGGGAAGCCTTCTCCAAGAGGTCAGCCCAGATGACCTCTGGATTATCTTGTATGTTGATTAAAAAATTCCTGGGTTAGTTTTAGTCAGCTAGTTTCAAGTATTTAATATTTCATGATACTCTTGTCAAACATTGCAATGGAATTAGACCCCAAATTCTTATGTGTAAACATCCATGGATCTCCCCCCCCCCCTTTTAGCCAGGTCAGAGGTCAGTCACACACATAATTATTAACTCCTCTCTTGAAGAGTGTATGGTGAATGTCAAACAAGCTTAAGTGAAAAATTCTTAAGTGTTTGTGCACGTGTGGCCCGACCCCCTAGCATTTTTGGTGTAGATAGCAACAGCAAATCTCCCCCTCCCCCCCTTTTGGGTTGTATATAGAGGTCCTGTAGAGACTTAGTTGAGAAAGAGATTGCGGGACACCAGGGTCGAGAGTGGGTCCGTGAAGAACATCTCACAGCCAGGGAGAGACAGAGGTCTTAAGGTAATATGTTTGATCTCTGAGGTTTTGTTCCATGTCTAAATTTCTTAACTCTTGCCCAGTGTTAGAGTAGGATTTATAAGTGGTGATTAGCATAATTTTGTTCTCAATATACTCGTGTTAAATTTCCCGTCTGTGTCAATTGTTGAATCCTCTTAGCCTTTTTGGATATAGTGGGCTGACAACCGTCCCATAATTAATGACAGTTATAGAAAGTACTCTCCAAGTCAAGCAATGTTTCTTGCCTCGTTGCTTGATATAGTCTCAATGGTCAAGGCAGATGGTGGCAGCGTTTTTTAATCCTGTGTAGCATTTCCTTGCTGGCAGTGTACCTTCCGGTGTAACCATCATATGTCAGCTCTTATTGCAGTGTTCAATAACAGTGTTACCAAGTGCAACCGATAGGAAGTGTTACTCAGTATAAGTAGTAGCTTTATATTATTTAGTTTAGTTTATATATTTTATAGTGGTGTTACACCCACACCAGCTGCTGCTGACCCTACACCAGCTGCTGCTGACCCTACACCAGCTGCTGCTGACCCTACACCAGCTGCTGCTGACCCCACACCAGCTGCTGACCCTACACAAGCTGCTGCTGACCCTACACCAGCTGCTGCTGCTGACCCTACACCAGCTGCTGCTGACCCTACACCAGCTGCTGCTGACCCCTACACCAGCTGCTGCTGACCCTACACCAGCTGATGACCCCACACCACCTGCTGCTGACCCCTACACCAGCTGCTGCTGACCCCTACACCAGCTGCTGCTGACCATACACCAGCTGCTGACCCCACACCACCTGCTGCTGACCCTACACCAGCTGCTGCTGACCCTACACCAGCTGCTGCTGCTGACCCTACACCAGCTGCTGCTGACCCTACACCAGCTGCTACTGACCCTACACCAGCTGCTGACCCTACACAAGCTGCTGCTGACCCTACACCAGCTGCTGCTGACCCCTACACCAGCTGCTGCTGACCCCTACACCAGCTGCTGCTGACCCTACACCAGCTGCTGACCCCACACCACCTGCTGCTGACCCTACACCAGCTGCTGCTGACCCTACACCAGCTGCTGCTGACCCCTACACCAGCTGCTGCTGACCCTACACCAGCTGCTGCTGACCCTACACCACCTGCTGCTGACCCTACACCACCTGCTGCTGACCCTACACCAGCTGCTGCTGACCCAACACCAGCTGCTGCTGACCCCACACCAGCTGCTGCTGCTGACCCCACACCAGCTGCTGCTGACCCCACACCAGCTGCTGCTGACCCTACACCAGCTGCTGCTGACCCTACACCAGCTGCTGCTGACTCTACACCAGCTGCTGCTGACCCTACACCACCTGCTGCTGACCCCACACCACCTGCTGCTGACCCCACACCACCTGCTGCTGACCCTACACCAGCTGCTGCTGACCCTACACCAGCTGCTGCTGACTCTACACCAGCTGCTGCTGACCCTACACCAGCTGCTGCTCGCCCTACACCAGCTGCTGCTGACCCTACACCAGCTGCTGCTCGCCCTACACCAGCTGCTGCTGACCCTACACCAGCTGCTGCTGACCCTGCACCAGCTGCTGCTGACCCTACACCAGCTGCTGCTGACCCTACACCAGCTGCTGCTGACCCTACACCAGCTGCTGCTGACCCCACACCAGCTGTTGCTGACCCCACACCAGCTGCTGCTGCTGACCCCACACCACCTGCTGCTGCTGACCCCACACCAGATGCTGCTGCTGACCCCACACCAGCTGCAGCATGCTGACCCTACACCAGCTGCTGCTGACCCTACACCAGCTGCTGCTGACCCTACACCAGCTGCTGCTGACCCCACACCAGCTGCTGCAGACCCTACACCAGCTGCTGCTGACCCTACACCAGCTGCTGCTGACCCCACACCAGCTGCTGCTGACCCCACACCAGCTGCTGCTGACCCTATACCACCTGCTGCTGACCCCAGACCACCTGCTGCTGACCCCACACCAGCTGCTGCTGACCCTACACCAGCTGCTGCTGACCCTACACCAGCTGCTGCTGACCCTACACCAGCTGCTGCTGACCCTACACCAGCTGCTGCTGACTCTACACCAGCTGCTGCTGACCCTACACCAGCTGTTGCTGCTGACCCTACACCAGCTGCTGCTGCTGACCCTACACCAGCTGTTGCTGCTGACCCTACACCAGCTGCTGCTGCTGACCCTACACCAGCTCCTGCTGCTGACCCTACACCAGCTGTTGCTGCTGACCCTACACCAGCTGCTGCTGCTGACCCTACACCAGCTGTTGCTGCTGACCCTACACCAGCTGCTGCTGCTGACCCTACACCAGCTCCTGCTGCTGACCCTACACCAGCTGTTGCTGCTGACCCTACACCAGCTGTTGCTGCTGACCATACACCAGCTGCTGCTGCTGACCATACACCAGCTGCTGCTGCTGACCATACACCAGCTGCTGCTGCTGACCATACACCAGCTGCTGACCCTACACCAGCTGTTGCTGCTGACTCTACACCAGCTGCTGCTGACCCTACACCAGCTGTTGCTGCTGACCCTACACCAGCTGCTGCTGCTGACCCTACACCAGCTGCTGCTGCTGACCCTACACCAGCTGTTGCTGCTGACCATACACCAGCTGCTACTGCTGACCCTACACCAGCTGCTGCTGCTGACCCTACACCAGCTGCTGCTGCTGACCCTACACCAGCTGCTGCTGACCCTACACCAGCTGCTGCTGACCCCACACCAGCTGCTGCTGACCCTACACCAGCTGCTGCTGACCCCACACCAGCTGCTGCTGACCCCACACCAGCTGCTGCTGCTGACCCCACACCACCAGCTGCTGCTGAGCCCACACCACCTGCTGCTGCTGACCCCACACCAGCTGCTGCTGCTGACCCCACACCACCTGCTGCTGACCCTACACCAGCTGCTGCTGACCCTACACCACCTGCTGCTGCTAACCCCACACCACCTGCTGCTGACCCTACACCACCTGCTGCTGCTGACCCTACACCACCTGCTGCTGCTGACCCCACAACACCTGCTGCTGCTGACCCCACACCACCTGCTGCTGACCCTACACCAGCTGCTGCTGACCCCACACCACCACCTGCTGCGGCTGACCCCACAGCACCACCTGCTGCGGCTGACCCCACACCACCTGCTGCTGCTGACCCCACACCACCTGCTGCTGCTGACCCC
Source organism: Procambarus clarkii (assembly GCF_040958095.1). Taxonomy (NCBI): domain Eukaryota; kingdom Metazoa; phylum Arthropoda; class Malacostraca; order Decapoda; family Cambaridae; genus Procambarus; species Procambarus clarkii. Next base: position 4,286 of record NW_027189733.1, read on the forward strand.
ACAACACCAGCTGCGGCTGACCCCACACCACCTGCTGCTGCTGACCCTACACCACCTGCTGCTGCTGACCCTACACCACCTGCTGCGGCTGACCCTACACCACCTGCGGCTGACCCTACACCACCTGCTGCTGCTGACCCCACACCACCTGCGGCTGACCCTACACCACCTGCTGCTGCTGACCCCACACCACCTGCTGCTGACCCCACACCACCTGCTGCTGCTGACCTCACACCAGCTGCTGCTGCTGACCTCACACCACCTGCTGCTGCTGACCTCACACCACCTGCTGCTGCTGACCCCACACCACCTGCTGCTGCTGACCTCACACCACCTGTTGCTGCTGACCTCACACCACCTGCTGCTGCTGCTGACCCTACACCACCTGCTGCTGCTGACCTCACACCACCTGCTGCTGCTGACCTCACACCACCTGCTGCTGCTGACCTCACACCACCTGCTGCTGCTGACCTCACACCACCTGCTGCTGCTGACCCTACACCACCTGCTGCTGCTGACCCTACACCAGCTGCTGCTGCTGACCCCACACCACCTGCTGATGCTGACCCAACACCACCTGCTGCTGCTGCTGACCTCACTCCACCTGCTGCTGCTGACCCTACACCACCTGCTGCTGCTGACCCTACACCACCTGCTGCTGCTGACCTCACACCACCTGCTGCTGCTGACCCTACACCACCTGCTGCTGCTGACCTCACAGCACCTGCTGCTGCTGACCTCACACCACCTGCTGCTGCTGACCTCACACCACCTGCTGCTGCTGACCTCACACCACCTGCTGCTGCTGACCTCACACCACCTGCTGCTGCTGACCCTACACCACCTGCTGCTGCTGACCCCACACCACCAGCTGCTGACCCTACACCAGCTGCTGCTGACCCCACACCACCTGCTGCGGCTGACCCCACAGCACCACCTGCTGCGGCTGACCCCACACCACCTGCTGCTGCTGACCCCACACCACCAGCTGCGGCTGACCCCACACCACCTGCTGCTGCTGCTGACCCTACACCATCTGCTGCTGACCCTACACCACCTGCTGCTGCTGACCCTACACCAGCTGCTGCTGCTGACCCTACACCACCTGCTGCTGCTGACCCTACACCACCTGCTGCTGCTGACCCTACACCATCTGCTGCTGCTGACCCTACACCACCTGCTGCTGACCCCACACCACCTGCTGCTGCTGACCCTACACCACCTGCTGCTGACCCTACACCACCTGCTGCTGCTGACCCTACACCAGCTGCTGCTGACCCTACACCACCAGCTGCTGCTGACCCCACACCACCTGCTGCTGACCCAACACCACCAGCTGCTGCTGCTGACCCTACACCAGCTGCTGCTGACCCTACACCACCTGCTGCTGACCCTACACCACCTGCTGCTGACCCTACACCACCAGCTGCTGACCCTACACCACCTGCTGCTGCTGACCCTACACCACCTGCTGCTGACCCTACACCACCTGCTGCTGACCCTACACCACCTGCTGCTGCTGACCCTACACCAGCTGCTGCTGCTGACCCTACACCACCTGCTGCTGCTGACCCTACACCACCTGCTGCTGACCCTACACCACCTGCTGCTGCTGACCCTACACCACCTGCTGCTGACCCAGCACCAGCTGCTGCTGACCCTACACCAGCTGCTGCTGACCCTACACCAGCTGCTGCTGACCCTACTCCACCTGCTGCTGCTGACCCCACACCACCTGCTGCTGCTGACCCTACACCACCTGCTGCTGACCCTACACCAGCTGCTGCTGACCCTACACCACCTGCTGCTGCTGACCCCACACCAGCTGCTGCTGCTGATCCTACACCACCTGCTGCTGCTGACCCTACACCACCTGCTGCTGCTGACACTACACCACCTGCTGCTGCTGACCCTACACCAGCTGCTGCTGCTGACCCTACACCAGCTGCTGCTGCTGACCCTACACCAGCTGCTGCTGACCCTACACCACCTGCTGCTGCTGACCCTACACCACCTGCTGCTGCTGACCCTACACCACCTGCTGCTGACCCTACACCACCTGCTGCTGCTGACCCTACACAACCTGCTGCTGACCCTACACCACCTGCTGCTGCTGACCCTACACCACCTGCTGCTGCTGACCCCACACCACCTGCTGCTGCTGACCCTACACAACCTGCTGCTGACCCTACACCACCTGCTGCTGCTGACCCTACACCACCTGCTGCTGCTGACCCCACACCAGCTGCTGCTGCTGACCCTACACCACCTGCTGCTGCTGACCCTACACCAGCTGCTGCTGCTGACCCTACACCACCTGCTGCTGCTGACCCTACACCACCTGCTGCTGACCCTACACCAGCTGCTGGTGCTGACCCCACACCAGCTGCTGCTGACCTCACACCAGCTGCTGCTGACCCTACACCAGCTGCTGCTGACCCTACACCAGCTGCTGCCGACCCTACACCAGCTGCTGCTGCCGACCCTACACCAGCTGCTGCTGACCCTACACCAGCTGCTGCTGATCCTACACCAGCTGCTGCTGATCCTACACCAGCTGCTGCTGACCCTACACCAGCTGCTGCTGACCCTACACCAGCTGCTGCTGACCCTACACCAGCTGCTGCTGACCCTACACCAGCTGCTGCTGACCCTACACCAGCTGCTGCCGACCCTACACCAGCTGCTGCTGCCGACCCTACACCAGCTGCTGCTGACCCTACACCAGCTGCTGCTGATCCTACACCAGCTGCTGCTGACCCTACACCAGCTGCTGCTGACCCTACACCAGCTGCTGCCGACCCTGTGTTATGAATCCATACATTTAATTCTAACATTCATCATGATAAATATGTTTGTCCATTATTTCTTTCCTCAGTTATTTAAATAAAACATTGTATCTAGTTGTGTTCCAGTATATATATATGTTTGATTTAAATGTAGCATGCTGTAGTGTGCCTATATTTAATATTTGTTAATGCTATTGCATGTTCATTCCTGTGGGGGTGACCTTGGCGTCTCATGGGGGGATCACCATATTTGGGATGTTCCAGTATGGTGCAGTGTATCAAGCTAGCGTCACTGATTCATCCCTGTAATTATTCCTGTTTATTGATTGTAATTAATTTCTTATTTACACCTTTGCAGTGTTATATACATATAAGTTTAGTTATAATAATGTTCTTCAGTATTACTCACTGATAGCAGAGTATCTAGAGGTTTCATGTTGTGAGAGGATGGTTTCAAGATTATCCCACAGCTGACTTGAATGGCTCATTGGAGTCTCGTCGTGGACGTGGTGGTGAGCAGACGTGTTTTGATTCGCTCTGCTACTGGCGTCTGGTGGGTGGACGTGTTTGTCGTCGCTGTTGGCCTGCGTGTTGACGGATGGGCGGATAACGTCACGCTGGGGGAGGTATATGTGCCATCATGGGCTCCTACACACCTCCACTAAAGCGGAAGGAGTCCATAGGACTCATGTTTAGTTGTCATGCTGATCCCGACCTTGTATCCACCACGATCTTCGATGTGTTACAGATCAAGCAGGAAGAAATATTTGGTTACCAACCACTACCAGGGAACAGAGTGGTGTTGAAATTTGAAAACAATGTGGCGTTTTCAGAGTTTCTTAAGAAGTATGATGATGACATTATAAGTTTACCTACTGGGAAAGGATCAGTACAAGTGATTAATTTGAGCAAAACGTTTACATACGTTTCTGTGAGGGATGCGCCATTTGAAATGTTGAATAGAACTATTATACACATACTGGAACAATATGGGAAAGTGGACAATGTTCGTTTTAATAAATATACCTATGGCCCAGGGAAAGGGTGTTTTAATGGAACACGAACAGTAAAGATGGAACTTCACCGTAATATTCCTTCATCAATGTCAGTAGCAGGTCATTATATTAAATTTATATACAATGTCCAAATGCAAACTTGTTTTAAGTGTGGGCGTACTGGTCACATGGCTGCTGCCTGCCAGGTGGAGGCATCAGAACGGATCAACATTTTTCATGAACATGACTTTCCGCCATTAATAGAGGATAGTGTATCAGGAAATGAACCCAATGTTGTAAATACTGTAGTTCCAGGTGAGGTAGATGAAGTAACCCACAACTCTGTAAGTGAAACGTCTGTGGGAGTGACTCCCAGTGCGAATGAGGCCGGTGAAGGTAACTTAGTTCAAGACGATAATGGTAATGCAGACAAGGAGGGTGCAGATGACACTGCTCAGGACGATAATGGTAATGCAGACAAGGAAGGTACAGACGACACTGCTCAGGACGATAATGGTAATGCAGACAAGGAGGGTGCAGATGACACTGCTCAGGACGATAATGGTAATGCAGACAAGGAGGGTGCAGATGACACTGCTCAGGACGATAATGGTAATGCAGACAAGGAGGGTGCAGATGACACTGCTCAGGGCGATAATGGTAATGCAGACAAGGAAGGTACAGACGACACTGCTCAGGACGCTTTACCGGCTGTTGGTCACCCTGGTGAGGGTGAGGTAAGTCTGGACACTGTACATGTGGACGCCCATAACATAGGCGCTGACGCTGCGAAGAGCTGCGAGGCTGACGGTGGTGCTGACCTTGGTGAGGTGACGATGGAACAAGTAATTGGTTGTCAACTGGATGTAGAGGATGACACCATGGAGGATAGTGATGTAGAAATGTCTGTGCAGAGAGCAACTCCACCCTCTTCAGTAAGGTATGATAGAAAGGGTAGGGGTAGTGTGAAGGCTGGGGTGTGAAGGCTAAGGGTGTGAAGGCTGGTTCTGTAACCAGTCATGTGAAGAAACGGAAAAAATTTACTCGGAGTATTGATCTGGTACGTATGAAGGACTAAGCCGCTAAATTAAAAGTCTCTGAAAAAATTGAGCAGGTTGTTGCCGTTGAAGTTCACCGTGACCAAGGCCACGAAGAGTCACCGAAACGTAGCGAGGGCACAGTACAACCAGTGAGTGAAGATCATGGTAGAGAGAACAGTGATAAGACATGGTGGGATATTGTGGAACATGAACAGAATCGAGACGCGAGTGCAAATATTAAACTTAGATTTCGAAAAGGGAAAGATGACACTAAGATCGTGTCAAGTGAGATAATGATGGATAACGAGTAATTTTGGTTTCTCTCAAAATTACATTCGGAAAGCCTATTAATTTTAATTGTGCTGCTTTAAACATTAATGGGCTCAATTGTAGAAATAAACAGTTGCAGCTGTTATCATTGTTTAAATATCATAATTTGGATGTACTTTTAGTGCAAGAACACAATGTACAAGATGTTAAGAAACTTGATGTGCTGCTTGATTTCTTTGAAATATTGATAAATCCAACGACCTTGTTGAAAGGTGGTACGATGATATTGCTTGCTAAGCGAGCCCACATCAAGGTTCTTAATACTGAAATGGATGATAATGGTAATGTTTTATATGCGAGGATTTCCTTTTTTGACACAATAATTCCTGTACTTAATGTGTATGCTCCCTCTGGCACCCGCAGGAAGAAAGAGAGGGAGGACTTGTTCTCTAACGAGTTATTATATTTTTTTCAGAAATGATACACGTAACGTTATTTTTGGTGGCGACTTTAATTGTGTCACTTCTATGAGAGATTGTAGCATTCAGTCGAACGCAAGTGTATCTCCTGCTTTATATACACTTTTGAAATGTATTGGTCTCCAGGATGCAAATAGCATTAACGGAGGTGTATATGAATACACATATGTTCGCCAGAATTGTGGTTCTAGGCTTGACAGAATATATATGCACTCGTTCCATGATAACATTAGTTCTTGCAGTACTGTTCCGGTCACCTGTTCAGATCACTGTATGGTTGTGGTGAAGCTTGTTATTGACGATCAGGTTAAAGTGGGGACAGGGTCATGGAAGCTCAATTGCAGTCTGTTGCAGAGTAAAGATGTAATTGATAATTTTCAAGTATTGTGGGAACATCTGGTTGGGCAAAAACATAAGTTCAGATGTCTGTTGGAGTGGTGGGACATGTGTAAAGTTGCATGCAAAAGTTTCTTCGTGAAAGTATCCAAACGAAAGGCTGCTGAAAAATATGGTCTGTTAAACTTATTCCAACACAGACTAAAACAACTTTATGTAAAGGTCAATATGGGATTAGACAAGTATGAGGAAATTACCATTTTAAAAGACAGAATTAACAAATTGAGGGATGAAATATCTGAAGGAGTCAATGTTCGCCTCCAGATTAATGATAGGATGTATGGTGAAAAACTCTCTCCTTATTTGTTAAGTAAAGTCAAGAATAACAAGGGTACAGCACTTGTGACTAGTATTAAAGCAGGTGATGGGACGGATATGACAAATACGGATGGGATTGTATGTTATGTTCGGGGTGAATTAGAGAAATTGTACAAAAAAGTGAACGTAGACCAAGGTATGCAGGAGTATTTCCTTGGAAAATGTACACGGGTTTTAACCCAGGATGACAACACGTCATTACTGGCAGATGTAGATAAGCAGGAGGTGTGGAGTGTGGTCAAGAGTTTAAAGAAAGGTAAATCACCTGGCTGTGATGGGTTCCCGACGGAATTTTATTTCTATCTATGGAATGTCATTGGTAAAGACTTTGTACAAGTGGTGCAGTATAGCATACAGCATAGGAAGCTTAGCATGTCACAATCTCATGGGATTATTAAGATGATACCTAAAACGGGTGATTTGCATATTCTAACGAACTGGAGGCCACTTTCCCTACTAAACCAGGATTATAAAATAGTATCGAAACTGCTGGCAAATAGACTTAGGATTGCAATGGATAAAATTATATCAAAGGAACAGTTTTGTGGTGTGCCTGGAAGATCTATAATCAATTGTAATAATGTAATTAGGGATGTTGTGTATTATGTGTCTGAGAATAATGTTCCTTCCTCCATGATAAACCTCGACTGGTCGAAAGCCTTTGACCGTGTTGATGTTCAGTTTGTATTAGAAATATTGGATATGGTAGGAGTGGCACAAGAATTTATTGATTGGATCCGTATGCTTTATAAACAGTGTCGGAGCAGCGTCTGTATCAATGGTGTCTTAAGTAAACCATTTTCAGTTGAACGATCTGTACGTCAGGGATGTCCCCTTTCAATGATTTAGTATGTTATATTTAGAGCCACTGTACTTGCCAATAAAAAGCAATGACTTTATTGTTCCACCTCGTCTTCCTAATGCTATGACACTTCCTGTTGTTGGTTATGCAGACGATACAACTATTTTTGTGTCGACAGAAGACTCGGTGGTGAATGTTCAGAATGAGTTAGACAACTTTGAAAGAGCGACAGGTGCTATTATTAACAAGAACAAAACGTGTATGATGGGGCTTGGCAGTTGGTGTAATAAGGTTAACTGGACAGGTTCATGGTTCAAGGTAGTGGAGTCTATTAAAGCTCTTGGGATTTGCAAGGGTAAAACATATGAAACAACATTGGTTACGAATTGGCAAGTACTATGTGGGAATATAATAGTTGCAACGAATATGTTGTCAAATAGGAAATTGACCCTGTTTCAGAAGGCTGTAATAATCAATTGCAAAATTTTGTCTAAGTGTGGTATTTGTCTCACAACTTTCCAATAGACAAAAAAGTGCTATAGAGATTGACAAAACTATTTTTAGATATGTATGGTATGGTAGATACCAACCAATTAAACGAACTACCCTATGTAAAGGTAAGAAAAACGGTGGAATAGGAATACTGAATGTGTACCATAAGTCATTGGCAATCTTATGTGTTACCTTTAGAAAGGAGATAATGCAGAGGGATAGTGTAAATGCACTAGGACATTATTATTGTAAATTACGTGTTAGCTACTTGATACATATGCCAGAGTATACTGACCTTGCCTTTATTTCACCGCACTTTTATTCATGTGCAATTGATGTTCTCAGGCGGATTTGTAATATTGAAGGTTTTTTAATGATGAACAGTAAACAAGTGTATGATGTTATACTACCAAATATAGTTCCTAGAGTAGAGGAGGCATATCCACTCTTTAGCTGGCAAGTAATATGGGCGAACCTTCATGTTAAATTTATTGCCCCAAAACAACGTGAGCTGTTGTATCGCTATATTCATGAGACCCTCCCTACTAATGATAGGCTGTTGATGTTGGGCATTAAGGACAACAATGCTTGTGACCAATGTACTGAAATTGAAAATAATATGCATATATTTTATTTCTGTAAGCAGAAAGTTGTTCTTGTAAACTGGATTAGAGACACTCTTAAAGCTTTATGTGGACCAAGTATTCGAGTGGAGTTAATGAGGTTTTTAATGTTTCATATTGACATAAAATGCAAGAAAATTAGGAATACAATAATGATTTTACTTTCTGATTACATTTTTTGTGTGTGGATAGGCAGGCAGGAAGGTTACTCAGTAGACAAAATATTGAAGTTCTTGCGAGGCAGGATCAGGTATAACATTTGGGGTTTAAGGCTCATGCTCGGTGGTGATATGGAAAATTTGTTTACTGAGAATTATATAAAATATTTATAAATATAATTATTTCCCCTGTATTTTAATGTAAATTTATTCTCCAATTTTTGTAAATCGTTTATAGGTAAATAAGTTTAACATTTAGTTTTTTTTTTAAAGATCTTGTTCTGTACTACTGAAACACTTGTTCACTTAGAATTGTAATGTATAATTGCCTTGTAACACTTATGTATATGTAATTTATATTGTATTTTTTAAAATAAAGATAAAAAAAAATGGCTCAGTGCAGTGCACAGTGCACCGATCTCGTGCACAAGCCCTATCTCTGTTAACCCTGGATAGTAAACTGTCATGTTGGGTATTTCCAGGATGCCCACTTAACCAGGAATACGTTTATAATACGGAGGCCGCCGAAGGTCCAGGCACGGAGTAGATACAGGGAAGTTAAGCATCCACGCCATAGGGTCAGAGAGTACACATAGAAGGTGCCAGGCATGAGAGAGAGAGGGGACGCCAGCGAGGCGATAGATCTGACCTCTGGAGTCAGCCTCAACCTGCGCGATGGAGAATAACAACTGTGACGTGTTCATGGCGTCACCTCTGCTATTGATCATGGAACGATCAATATGATTGGTTCCCGCTCTTTTTCTGAAGCGCCATTGGTCAATTGTAACCCCATGTGTTTGCGCCCCACAAGGAGCCCTGCTTCTCTTGCAAGGACATTCAAGTAAGGAAGCCCGTACATAGAGGACGTGTCCTGTTCTGTCTATCGGCCAATAGACTGAACACCGTCCATTCCTCACCGTCAAGTTAAACTCAGCACCTTTCCGATATACCAACGTTCGCCCGGATCGCGATCATGACAATATAGTTTAGAAGCCTAGTGACAAATCACCAGAGCGAAACAGACTGGTATCAGGTAACCCCTGGGTGACAAGTGGAGATCGTTGTGAGTGATCTAGAGTGAACTTAGGAGTGCCGCTGCCTAAGTAATCTGTGTGTGACTTTACCACAGTGTACCGCATGGTACCATATAACCTGCAGCCGCCAGCCGCCACTCTGTCCCGAGCGTGTAGCCCGCCGCCACCCTCACTGTACTACGTGACGTCACCACCTTACTCACCGCCAGTGCCAACAAGCGTGTGCGTGTGTCTGTCTGTTAGACATACAGCGCGCCCTCCTGCGAGTACCCTCCGTGTCAAGTACGGTTTGTGGGAAAGCCTGTCGCAGAGCGAACCGGCTGTCATGCCAACTACGAGTTCTTGCATAAATGTGCCTGAGTGAGTGATTGAATAAGAGAGGTAGCCTACCTGTATGTACAAGATCTTGTCATTGTTATATTGTGTCTGTCTGTGTTGATCTGAGGGATCAACCACAGTTCTTACCTTCTTATACCTGACACAGGTATAGGTGGAGACCTAGACACCCTACGGTGTATGCGTGTTTATCTGTGTGGTATCACGACATTACACTCTTCTGTGAATGTGAGCTTCACATACACCACACATTTAGTTATTGTGTGATATTATTATTGTGCATGTTATTGCCTGTCCCATTGACAGTACCAGTGTGATTTATTGCGCATCATCATTACCCGAGTATCCGGTTGGAACTCTTGTGATCCCTTTGCACACCAGCAGTTAGGTTGCCATGTTAATGATTGGCTGTCAATTGTGTTAAGTTAGGTATTTCTCCACGAGTGGATCCGAATCGATTAGCCAGACGTCAAGAGTCTCGCTAATGCAACCATAGCCTTTCTGACGCCAATCTAAAGTAAATCAAGCACCCTCTGTATTAGTGGTTAAGTTAGTAAATAAACTACTGTTAAGCTTTATGCGGTGTTTCCGTTGAACCACTTCTGAATACTGCCAACATTACTCAAGCCTCCAGCTCCAGGTGTCTGCAACACCGAGTTGCCTATGAACTATTTTCCCATTCACTATGAACTATTCACTAAACTATATTATTCACTAAATGTGATGAGGACCCTAGGAGTCCCTTAAAATGTAAAAGCATTGAGGAGATTCCAACGATCAACATAGACCAGGACCAGGTGAGGCTAGTCTGAGAAGAGACCCTCAAGGTAGTACTAACTCGACCTTGCTCCCAGGACCTGTACGGTTGCTCTTGTATTTTCTCTGTTGATTCCGACAGCTTCGTGAAGCGTCTGCCACATGTACATTGGCGACGTACGCATTGCAGTCGGAAAAGCAAAATAGAAAACCCCCACACATGTGAGTTTTAGTTGGTACCTTGTAGACGCCATGCCGTGCATGCTCCAGCAACACCAGTCGCGTGGGTGGAACTGCCTGGCGTGGACATGTTGTGGAGTTAAGTCTGTGGTATTTGTTTATTGTATAGTAACAGCTGATTTCCTGGTTAGACCATTATGTGCATACCCATCTATCTATTTAAGTTTTAAAATAGTGATCAGTTCTTATATAATATTGTATTATTGTATTCTGGTGCATTAATATTTCTGGCTGCCTGTATTTCCATTTATATGTTTGTATGTTCTTTGTTACCCTTACTTTAAGTATATTGCTTTGTTGAGTAAGCAGTTGAGTTATTTACCCTAGATACTTATAGTAGGCAAGGCCGTGTTATTATATATTGTTTGACAACTGCAAACAGAGGAACCATACCCAGAGGTCAAGGGTCATAATAAAATGAAGGCCTATGTACATTAATTCCCATAATTTAATGTACTAAATAGTGGTACTCACCTAATTGTGCTTGCAGGGGTTCAGCTTTGTCTCTTTGGTCCCGCCTCTCAACTGTCAATCAACAGGTGTACAGATTCCTGAGCCTACTGGGCTCTATCATATCTACGTTTGAAACTGTGTATGGAGTCAGCCTCCACCACATCACTTCCTAGAGCATTCCATTTATTAACTACTCTGACACTGAAAAATTCTTGCTAACGTCTCTGTGGCTCATCTGGGTACCAAGTTTCCACCTGTGTCACCTTGTTCGTGTCCCACCCGTGCTGAAGAGTTTGTGTTTGTCCACCCTGTCAATTTCCCTGAAAATTTTGTAGGTGGTTATCATTGTTGGAAAGTTCCAACACTGATTCATCCTTATTGTATCATAATACATCACTATTGTATACTAAGCATAGTATCTGCAGGCGATGTGTCACAATAACATGGCTAAAGATCGACTTGAGAATGGTCCAGGAAGGACCGAAACGTCATCGTCCCTTCACCTTCTAGTGTGTGGTCTGGTCAACAAGCATAGTATCTATTAACCCTCCTAACTGTAGTACTAATATAAATTAATATTTTCCTATCTGCGCGTCATTTACTAAAATTCTCCCCACATCGAGAGGCAGTATTGCGTCAGATAATATCCAGCAAGACATAATTATTGTCAACATGCCAGAGAATTGTATAATATTCTCAACCTTTATCAGTATTCTTTACAAGAATTAACAACTGATAATATAACAACTAGTGATTCAATAACAACGAGTTATCAACTAAAATATCACTATATAACAGTTTATCTGTTATCTTAAACCGTCATGGAGGAAACAGAACTTCTCTCCATTTCTCGTTCAATAAGAACACTGTATATAATTATTGGCAATTAGCGAGAATGGAAACAATATTTAACTCCCTATAATTGCGACTCTATTCTCATTGACGTATTATGTAGAGTAATTACAAGGAAAATATTTTTCCGTTTCTACTAATATGTTGCGCATGCGCAAGAGAGGGGTTGAGGGAGGAGAGAAGTCGGACGCCAGCGAGCCATGCGGTTGGACGACGCTTAGACCACGTGGCGGCCATTAGTCCAGGGAGAGGCGAATCTTTCATCAATTACGCAATAGGGCCTTGCTATTAATCAGCCTTGGAGTGTGCAACTACTCCATTAGCGATCCAAGGATTGCATCAGTGGACAACCAGCAGGTTAAGTGTTCTAGTATTGTTATAGGAGCTCACTATATATGTACACTTAGTCCATCATTACGTCGTAATACCTCCCCAAGCGCCAAGTACGTCCACACACGAATTTAATTTGTCCCTTCCATTGAATTGTAATGGCGTAATCTAATTTGTGTAGACAATTTTTACACTCTATTGGGTTTCCAGCGTGTGTTGGAGCTGGCGTGAGTGCAACAATTTCCCACACTACACTAGTGGATCACGAGTTCTAGCAAGTCCCCAGATGACACCAGCTCCACACCGCACCTCCGTTCACTGTTACAGCTAAGCGGCTGAAATTACTTTAATTTAGTTATTATTTATTAATGAACGGTTGAAATCCGATAATAATTTGAGATTATATTTCATTTATGAAATTTAAGAGGTCAAGAATAATTTCATAGCCTCACGAAATTTTATATGAGAACAATTTCTCGTATAATCATTGTCCAACATATTCTTGCTACTAACCAAATTATCAAATGTCTATTTTATTTATACCTTAGTAAAGTAGTTACTAATTTTGTTCGAGGAACAACCAGCCTGGATAAAGTGTACTGGGAGTACTCTACTTCTGGTATTAACCCCCCATTTGTGAAGAAGGGAAAGTGTACTTCTTGAAGAGTAATTTAATTTACAGTCCATTAATATTCTAGGAATAATTCTTAATAGTGACATTGTCCACAGGCACTGGTATTTCAGTCCCTTTTCTATTGCTTATTTATCTGTTTCCCTTTTCAGTAAAAATAGGGTGGTCCTTCGAGTAATTTAAATCAGTTAATTAAACATCAATATATTGAGAGTAAGCTTTCCTTCACGACAATCATGTCTCCCCTTACTCTTCTGTTTTCCAGGGACGTGAGGTTCAGCTTTTTTAGCCTTTCCTCGTAGCTCATTCCTTTCAGTTCCGGGACGAGCCTGGTGGCATACCGCTGAATTTTCTCTAACTTTGTCTTGTGTTTAACTAGGCACGGACTCCAGGCTGGCACTGTATATTCCAAGATTGCTCTGACATAAGTGGTATACAGGGTCCTGAACGATTCCTTACACAAGTTTCTAAAGGCAGTTCTTATGTTGGCCAGTCTAGCATATGCCGCTGATGATATCCTTTTGATGTGGGCCTCTGGAGACAGGTTCGGTGTGATATCAACCCTTTGATCTTTCTCTCTATTTGACTCTTGCAGGATTTTACCTCCCAGGTGGTACCTTGTGTTCAGCCTCCTGCTCACTTCACCTAATTTCATTACCTTACACTTTCCTGGGTTGAACTTTAGCAGCCATTTTTTAAACCATTCTTCCAGTTTGTCCAGGTCATCCTGTAGTCTCTTGTGTATCTTCATCCGTCTTGATTCTCCTCATAATTTTTGCATTATCAGCAAACTGCTTGTGGAAGTTTTCTCAACACTTCACGATTGAGGTAAGTGTACCGCTTTTGCCAGGGGGCCAAGCAAACCTTCAGTGTTGTTGTAATTGCTAGTTGTGTTAATTAAGCTGACAATGGAGGAACAAGTTGCTGTGTTGGTGGAACAGCCAAATTTTGGTGAAATTAAAGACTTAAAGAAGTCTGGGTTGTTGTACATGGCTGAAAAATTAAATCTGACAGTTTCCAGGAGAATGTTAAAGGGTCAGCTAGTAAGAGTCATAAGAGTCACACTTGGTGGAGGAGGAGAAACTTGACGAGGAGTGGTTAGAGGAATTAGAAGAAGAGTCAAGTGACCAGTTGGCAATTCTAAAGTTAGAGACTGAATCTAAGCTAGAGATGGCTAAGTTAGAAGCAGAGAAACAGAGGTTGGAGATGCAGAATCGCCAAAAACAGCTGGAGTTGGACACTCAGCAGCAGATGCTCGAGGCTCAGAACCAGCAAAAACAACTTGAGATTGAAGCTCAAAACCAACTAAAACGAGTGGAACTAGAAGCACAGAGCAGAAGAATTGAAGCTCAGTTGCAACTAGAGAAAGTTAGGCGGCAGCAATTGGAAATTCAACAGAGTATAGCAATAAATAATAACAGACTAGAGGAACAGAGAATTGCAGCAGGGCATGGTGACACTAGTAATTATACAGATAGTACTGATAGTTTTTTAAAGTTTAGGAAAAATGTACATTTACCTCAATTCAATGAGGAGGACCCAGAAATATTCTTTTTGCATTTCCAGAAGTTAGCAGTCAGTATGAATTGGCCTGTGGATCAATGTGTTGCCATCATGCAAAGACAATTTAAGGGGAAAGCCCAGGAAATTTTTGCATCTCTTCCTGCCGCTAATTCTTTTGACTTTAAATTTGTCCAACGGAGCATCTTAAATGCATACAACAGATCCCAGAGGCCCATAGACAGAAATTCATAGGTATAAAGAGAGCACATGATCAGACCATTTCTGATTTTGCAAGAGTTAAAATTAATCATTTTGATAGATGGGTAAAAGCACTTTCCATTACAGAATTTGAGATTATGAGAAACCTCATAGTGACAGAGGAGATTTTAGGTTGTCTACCAGAGAAATTAGCCTTGTTTATAGCTGAACATAAACAGACCAATGACATTATGAAACTAGCCAAGCTAGCAGACGAACACGAATTACTCACTAAGGGGCCTTTTCGAGCACAATCAAATACTTATAATTCTAAGATTATCATGTTCCTAAATCTCATGTTTTCCAGGGCCGACCAGCTAACTCACCTACTCCCCTGAACTCTTCTCCTGTAAAGCCAAAGATTGAGAAACAGCAGACAGGGTTGTCACCCTCAAATAATGTAGTGTCTAAACCTGCAGTTGATTCGGTTGTTTCGACCACTGGCAGATATTGCACGCATTGCAGAAGAGGTCATGTGGTTAATTCCTGTTATTCCTTGCACCCTGAGTTGAGACCTACCGGTCTAATCATGAGACGGGGGTTGCAAGCAATTAATTCTAATGTTGTTCCAGTCATGCCCAATTGGATGACTAACTTTAAACCCTACATATATTCGGGTACCTTACTTTGTACCAGTGGAAGTAAGTGCAGTTATTGAGGGACACTGGTGCTTCCAGTGTCCCTGGAAGTAGGGTGAGGCTAATCCTGTGACTTTCAAGGTGAATGTTTTCGAGGCCAGGACCCCTTCAGACAGGGAGGTGGAGGTGGACCTTGAGGATACATTCTTAGCTCACGCGGATGTCGAGAGTGAAGCCGGTGCCAAAGCCCTAATTTATTCTGTCCCAGACATTCTGACCCAGAGGATGGTCTGGAAGAGGTGGCCCAGGTACCAGTTCTTTGCCCGCTCGCTCCAACTGACTGTTGGGTCTGAGACCTTTAGTGAGTTGCTGTTGAGTCCCAGACCTTTAGTGAGTTGCAGTGTACTGATCCCAGTCTAGCTGAATGTTATACAGAAGCAGCTGACACTATAGATACCTTGGATAAGAGTACGGGTTGCTACTTCATTGATCGATGTTCGATGAGACGATGGAGACCACCAGAACTCCCTTATCAGATGATTGTGAGTCTAGAACCCAGCTCGTCGTACCCAAGGAGTATAGGGAGCAGGTATTGCAAGCTACCCATGATGACCTTATAGGAGGTCACCAAGGTCACCAATATGTATCATAAAATATTTAAGTTTTTCTATTGGCCAAAACTCAAAACGGATGTGGTCAGATATTGTCACAATTGTGTTGTAACAGCTAGGCAGAGTGACAGATACCTGAAGGATGTGAAGAGCAAGCTGTCTCGAACGAAGGAGTTGGCGTTACAACATCTGGGTGAGGCACAACAGGTAATAAAGGAGCGGCATGATAAGCGGTTCAAGGCCAAACTCAGAGTTTTTTAATCAGGAGATTTAGTAATGGTCTTGAAGCCTCGTATGGCAACTTCTATGTCACACAAATTTGGAGGACCTTATCGTGTTGTAAAACGTCTCGGTTGTCTTGTAGGCCCTCCTAACCACTCTGCATACTCCGCCTCCACGCAAGTCGCACACCAAACCTGTGTCAGGTTAGGTTAGGGTCAGAAAGTTTCATTTCTTTGAACTGTAACCTGGGGCTGGTCCTCTCCCCCAGTTCGGTTGAGATGATCTACCTGCACAGCTGCTCTTACAAGGTTGTCCTTTATAGACTTCCCTCGCCTCCAGGCGCTCATGGGAGGGTTTTGTGGGAATTTTACCCAGGATGGATGATCACTGTACGTTTCCCTCGTCCATGTCCATACTTCCTGGAGTTTTATCTTAAGCTGTGCTGCAAGGCCGGGGAAGAAAAGGGTTGGGAGGATCCATCTCTTGTCTTCCACTTCTTGTGTTCTAGGTCTGAGTAGCTCTGCCCTTGTTTTTTCTCTGAGTTTCTCCTGGGCCGCAAGTATTATTGACTCTGGGTAGTCTCTGTTCCTGAACATATCCCATATGTCATCAAGCTGGGTGTCGGAAAATCCGACACCATTTAATAATATCATACAGACAGATAATAGCTGTGTTGTATAAACAAGTTAACCCATAGAAAATGTAACTTGTAGTGGAACATTCTGTCTATAGAAAATGGGATATCATTACCACATACTATTATAAACTCACCACCTATTATGGTGTGAATTATTCTTAAATACATTAGTCTTTGGACTTTACCATCATAAAAACATCTCATATAAATTAACTTAATTATCAATATCAAAATAGAGTAAATGTGACCCTTCTTTCACTTTGTCATCTGGACAATGTAGGCCAGTAGCGTCAGGGTGAGGGAGTGGTCAGCCATTGTTATTGTTTAAGACCAGAGGCTCACGGGAGCAAATACGGCTCCTGTTAATTTTACTTGGACGAAGTGTTATGGAAACCAAAGGTGTACCATTATCAACACGCTGTCAACAAATTCAAGTTAAGTGTTCTGCCGAAACCCATTTATCTTTCATTTATGGCCATTAATGTCAGTGGATATAGGGTGAACCGGTTAGAGCATGAGATCGCCTCATACTAAAGGTAATTAGCCCAGGTCTTCATGGTTCCTTGTACAGTGTTTTCTCTGATATAACTGTCATATTAGGATTCTGGCTTTACAGCTAGCGCCCTTTTGACAGGTCAAGACGAGGAAGCAAGACTTTGTGCATCAGTTACTGGATGTTGGAAGCTACCTCACACGAGGAAAATGTGGTGTCTACATCCTAGTTATATCTGGTGGACTAAGGCCTGCTGTACAAATAAGATAAGGAACCTCTTCAATATGTGTAGTTAATACTGTAGTTTGATTGGCTGCATATATATAAATTCATTTAATATAAACCCCCCCTAATGTGTAGAGGATCGATTTATGAGATTATGAGATTATTGCAGAAATACAGTCCACT
Source organism: Procambarus clarkii (assembly GCF_040958095.1). Taxonomy (NCBI): domain Eukaryota; kingdom Metazoa; phylum Arthropoda; class Malacostraca; order Decapoda; family Cambaridae; genus Procambarus; species Procambarus clarkii. The sequence continues at coordinate 21,990 of NW_027189733.1, forward strand.
AATTATTATACAAATTGCTATCGAAGTATATAAATTAACGTAAATATAAATTCATATAAATTAAATAAATATAAATCTCACAGGTCGGTTCCCACACTGGGGATATAGCGTCTCTTTGCTGTTAATCCGCTTGAGTCCGAGTCCAAGTGAGTAGGGTAGCGATTTCTTCAAGGCTAGTGGGTGGCTCGAGTCAAATTTCAGATACGTGTGAAGGTTAGTCGGTTTATAGTATGCCTTTGTATGCAGATTCCTGGTTAGCTGGTCTATATACACTGTTGTATCTAGGAAATTAATCGTGGAGTCACTGTGCTCGAGGGTAAACTTAAGGTTTTCATGAACTGTATTTGACCATGAAAAGAAACCTTCTAGGCGCGGGAAACCGTCCTCCATTATTCCGAAGATGTCATCTATGTAACGGAAATATACTGCCGGTCCGTCCTTCCTGTGGGATCGTTTCCTCTCGAACACTACATGCACAAATATTTCAGCGATTGCCACACTACTGGATGCTCCTATCGCTGTACCCTTGGTTTGCCGGTATGCCCGTCCTTCAAATTGCAGAAGGGTGTTTGTCTAATTTTGTTTTGGTAGGGACGCGAGTCTTATTTTCCTCGGCGTCACCCCTTTTATATGAAAGGAACCATCGGAAATGCATCCGAGGTGCCGTGTGGCTTCAAATTACCACATCTATGAAAAAAAGGCGGGCCCCTCTCGGGACGGGACCTCTAATTTCTGCAATTATCTTGAGGAAATCCGTCGTATCTTTGATTCTTTCCGGTAGTAGACGTAGTACGGGGTTCAGGAGGGCTGTGTAGATCCAATCTACCGGCCTTGTTGGGGCCTGGCAGCCGCTTAGAACTGGTCCTGGTGTAACCCGGGTTTGGGTCCTCTCTCTCTCTCTCTCTACCTTCTTGGCCCTCTACCCGTAGTCTTACTTTTTATTCTCTACCAAGGGACTCCAAAACTTTTACCAAAGCCAACTCCACGCCACGTGGTCCTAAGACGATTGACCGACTTAGGATTCTACACCCAGTATGACGTGACCTAGGCTCTGAGCAAACCCTAGAGTCGCCTCTATGCTGCCACCACCAGACCAGTAACACAAGAGCAATGATCGAGGTCTGGATCGATCACGCTAATTAATCAACCTTGGGGCTTGATCCCCACTATAAACGATGACCTTGAGTGTGGAATAAATTACACGGTAATGATAATTCCGATTCGATGTTAGAATCGGCGCCCAATACAACTCTGCCTCGTGTGGACCACGTGACCAGGACAAGTATACACATAACCAAATGGAGACAATAAAAATGCAAATTATTAACAAATTTAATTTATTAAAAGAAAACTAAAACAAAATCTAAAAATGTTCACTCCCTATCACTTTAACACTCCCTACTTGACCTGAGTGGCAAATGAGACTATTTCTATACATAACCATAGCAACTATACCTTGGGCGACCAGCTCTAGCTGTTGTGCTGGTCTTGGGGAGAGGTAAGATGGTTGACCTCTCCCAGCTGCTCCCGTATTCACACTGATCTGTCCTCGTCTGGCCTAGCCCAGACTAGAACATTGTATCCTTCCGCCTAGTCAAAGTTTTACCAAGTTACTAGCCAGGTTTAAGTTATAACAATTAACCTCTGTTGTACTTAATTGATCCAGACTGGTTGAATTATTTTACTGAATTAAATTACAAACATCTAACGGCAGAGCTGTTCCCGATCCCCAAAATGGTTAATTGAACTTTGAGAAATACTAGACATGTCAACCCTGCTGACCTATGACCGCCGGTCACTCCGCCTTAAAAGTTAGATCTGATTCGTGACGTCACTGATGGTGACTTAAACTCAATAATTAGAATACTCTTGATATTGTATCCAGTACTATTATACAATACAATTTTAATGCAAAATGAATAAAGGCTAATTTCTCTAAATTACTGAATACTATAGGATGATTCATTATACGCAGCTATGAACAAAGCGTCGGTTATTTCCACAGCGAATCCCCCTGGGGGTCAGGTCACCATGCGGCTCAGCTTCCCATTCTCTTTTGTCGATAAACCACTCTGGATAATTCTTACAACAGCCTAGTTTGTTACAACCCCCCCGCACAAGCACTTAGTAAACCTTGTTAATTTGTTAAAAAATCACGAGGTTTAGTATCCAAACCCACAATTCAACTCATGCCACAAACAAAAGCTAACCTAACTAATAAAATTCGACAAATAATAGTCCAACATCATAATAAACATGTTCATATTTCATAAATTTCTCAGCTGTCAACTGACAGCAATCCTCCAATATCAGGAAATATACATCCTACCCTTACTGACATAGCTAAATAACATGTCCCTACTCTACCATCAAAAACTAGCTATTAAACTCTCTTGGCTCTTCACTAGCCAAGTCCATGTGTCCTCTAGAGCCGGCCACACCGTGCTCAAACAAACATTAAAGTTATAACATCAGACTGAACTTTCAGTCATCCGGGAGCGTACTACGGAACTATCAAGTTCACATCCGTGTACTAACCACTCCCCATCAATGTCAACCTTGACAACCTTGACAAGGAACACACCTAATGTTTATTACATGTATCTAAAAATATAAAAAAAAATTCCTATGCTATATCACAGGTTTCAGCTGACTGTACAGCCAAGTGTTCTCACTCACTAGAAGTGTCAATGTTTATATTGGTCCGCCTCTCCTGTGTTCAAACATTCTGCAAAAAATAGCACAACATAATTTTTCATAACCGTTTGTTCTGGGCTGAGACAATTACACAGGGGCTTCGATTTTGATTACTGACCAATTTATAGAGTAAAATTCATATATTATACCAGAATTATTTTAAATCTGTTTTTCAACATTTATAAAGTATTGATTCTAAATCTGTTTTTCAACATTTAAACAAAAGTGTCCAGATATTCTTTACACAGATGTTCAGAGCCACTTTGTTGTTTGTATCAATTGTTCATATTGAGTAATCGAAAAAAAAAATCGATGCTGCTGGATGCTGAATGTAGTCGCTGACGATGACGGTGTCGATCTTGCTTCTTCTCATGTGTAGACATCAATACCTGGTCCTCTTGTACTCCCATCCGGTACTCCTGAATGACGACAGAGTGTAGTAGAGCGGAGTGCCAAGTGACAGCTGTAAGTAGATATTTTGGTGACAGATAGCCCCACCTATGTATGTAGATCAGATAAGAAAATCAGAAGCGGGGAGCCACATAGTGCCACTCCATATTAGGTCACCCAAGGTGTGAGTGGTAGCAGTCGAAAAAACAGTGAAGATAGGTATCTATTATGTGCCACTATGATCATGTTCATTTACAGTAAAGTAGCTGCCTATGAAGGGTAATCAGATAAGAAAATCAGAGGCGGGGTGCCACTTAGAGCCACCCCATATTAGGTCGCCCAAGGTGTGGGGCAGCAACAATCGTAAAATAGTGAAGATAGGTATCTATTATGTGTCGCTATGTTCATGCTCATGTTCATTTATACAGAAAAGTATGACAGTATATTTGTATAATAAACACTCAGGTGAGCTGTAGTTACAACCCCCCCCCCCCTCCCTCTATGGGACAGGTGTAAAAACAGGATCCTCGCAGTAGGGGTGGCCCCCCCTCACCACCCCTCCTCATACTTGATGACCTTGAGTGTACCGTAAGAGGGACCAGCCTCCCTTAGTTGTTTTTAAGTTGGATATATTTTAAGCCTCTATACTTAAAGAAGGAGAAAAAGAAATAATCCTGATGATTTATAGATTATATTATCAAAGTACATAGGGTTAAACATAGTCGTATTGTAGGTCATCTCCCCCCACATAATATTTATTAACAAGACCTCTCCTTCTCGCCCACAAGTCCGTTGTGGGGTCTTCCTCCCCCTCCTCCTCCTCCTCCTCCTGGGACGAAGATGATGACTCATCATCTCCCAGAGAGTGAATGGGATGTAGTGCGCCTCCCTCAGGTGACTGACTGCTGACGTCATAGGGTTCACTCTCGCTGGTGGGGTGTTGTCCTTCCTCTCCTTGTGGTTCAATGACGTCACCACCTTCACTCTCGGTGGACATTCCTTGGGCTGAGGTGTTGGGGTGGGGGTCGGATGGTATGTCTGGGTGACCATACGCTAGGCTAGTGTATTTATTTAGGTAAAAGCGCTTATCATCAAATGCACTTAAACCCCTCTTAGTATTGAATGTGGTTGCCATCTGCCCCCCTATGTTTCTTATTTGTGAGTAATTAAAAGTATTTACTACACCATTACTGTGAAGGGTCTCTTTAAAGTGGTTATGTGTTAAAGATCTTTGCACAGCTCGGGGAATACCCTTAGCGGTGATGGAATTTTTATTGTCAAGCAAGAGCACACTATACATTTTGGGCTTGAGTGCCACAACTTCAAGGATGTGTTTATCTGACACCTCTGACTTTAACAGCCCTAAAACACCCTTTTTAGAAGGATCATACAAGGGGTGAGTTTCAGGAAAATTACTCGTATCCATCCACAAACTAAGGGGTTCTTTCCCCATCTCATTAAAGACATCTTCAGCTAGTAAGGTGAAAATGAAACTGTCTGTATCACTATACACCAGTTGTACCCTATCTGAATAGTGGTTCTTAAGTACCCTGTACCAAAAATGGTACAAGCTGTATTTTGCTAGCTCAAGAATCTGGAACCCAATGTAATTAGGATGAGTAATTTTAATGAATGGTCTGGAACTGACAGACAATAATTTATTGTCGCCTAAATGCACCATTCGTTTAAAGCGGGGATTCTTCACCTCTCGTAAAAAGACCCTAGCTGAAGTCACTAGTTTGGTGTCAATGGCATAACGAGCTGGATTCAGTAGCGTTTTACCAAAAACACTGTTCGTCAGTAATTTGAAGAGTGTTTTCCTATCATTACTGCTGGAGGCATTTCTATTGTTAACGTTGGTGTTAACAAATTCTGCCATAAAATCTGACTGGTGGAACTCGTAAATTGCATGTATTGTTTCCACTTCAAGTCCTATCTCAATAAATAGTTGTAAAAGGTGAAGAGATATGAAATAATGTTTTTTGGGGAGATGATCTCCAACCAGTTTGATGTTTTTTGGGGGGAGGTGTGTGATGTTATTTGTTTCCAGAAGTCCCCTACTAAATGGTGAGATATCCTCCATACTTATTCCCCTATGGTGTAAACAAAGGGGCAGATCGTCTGTTAGTCTAGCTATTTCGGGTCTTAAAAGTTTGGTGTCAATTAAGAGCCAGTACCCTTTGTTAGAAGAGAAAGGCTGTTCTGTCATTATCTTCCCCCCCCCGCTAATGAAGGAGTTCATCTCATCAGATGATAGTCTCCTTAGTCCCCCATGGGGCAATTTCCTAGTCATACAACTCCCATAGAGGCTGTTGAAGTCGAGATAAAGTAAGAATGAAGACCTATCCTCCTGGGGGTTAAAAGATGGGTTGACATAGCGGTTGTTAGCTCTGACATAACTCCTAACTGCAGTTGTAAAACCCCCTCGTATGTTTTGTGATAAGAGATTGTGCAACGTCACATCTGCACTTAACTCCAACGATATTCTACTACTTTTCAGGAAGCAGTCGTAGGAGTACCCTGGGAGGCTGCAATAGTGTGTCAATTCTAAAGAATATATATAATTTAGAATTGCCCTGTGGTGTGTAAAAATGTCAGCCAGTAATCCTACATCACACCTCAAATAAATGAGGAGGTAGTCTTTTAATGTCCTACACCCTGTAGCCTCCCATACTAATTTAGAATGTCTATATTCGTCCAAAGTTATACCTGATTTGTTTAGGGAGCTGTAGAACATTTCAATAGGAGGGAGTGTTGTGTCATTAAAGCAGCTGATTTTTGTGGTATATTCATAAGGGAAAAACTGCTTACCCTTTAAGAGTAGGTGGTGACTCTTTTTGGGCAAACCCTCTATCATTGAGTGAGTGAATGTTAAGGGGCTGGCTGAATCAATGTGGGTCTTTGCTAGGGATGAAAGACTACCTGTAATAAAAGCCAGTGAATCAAGAAATTTAAGCTTCCCTATTTCCACCTTAAGATATTTCGTCCCCTGTCTCATGAGGATATTGCTCTTAATATTTGAATCCATGGTAAACTCCCTCAAAATTAAGCCCATGTCATAAGACATATTATGGGCAATTAGAACTAAACTCTCCAGAGCATTCTTGTGGCGGAGGTTGCAGTAATTACATAGAGCTCCAATATAATTGAGCTTTTCCCTAAGGTGATCATGATGTTGAACCTTGAAATTGGAGGGGGTAAATACCTGCTCACAAAACTGGCAGTGAGTCTGTCTCCTAAAATGGATCATATCCTCAAGAGACATGTCTATTTCATAATGGTGGAGGGTAGATCTGATAATTTCCCATTTGGTAGCAACTCGCTGCATGAAATGAGTAACACTGTCCCCCCCAAAATAAGTAAATTTATCAACGACAGTGTGGTTCCTATCAACAATTATATAGCTGTATGCTATAGGTCTATGTATGGCTGTAACAGAACCTAGACAATCCTCAGTGCTTAGGACACACTCGAAATCAAAATAGCCCACATGGGAAGGGGCGTAACCTTTCCCCGTATTTTTAAAATGGAGTGTGTCCCCAGGCTGAGGGTAAATAATTTTCTGAGTGATGTCGCAGGAAGATGAGTGATTTGTTAGCTCAGACGAATTTTGATATTCTGAGAGACAGTTTCTACAGAAGACTGTCTTTCGTTTGTGGCTGCGAGTAAAGTTCCGAAGGAACTTATCGAACTCTTTTATCAAGGCCACATGAGATTCCCCCAATAACAATAAAGGAACTATGACCGAGTACTGTCTGCTACCACGACGACAAAGAGAGACGTGATAGACGCCATCTGTATGTTTGTGTATTGAATACAAAAAAATGGATAGTTTATTTCTATTCTTCAATTTAGAGATATCCTCCCAAGACAGAGGGAAGGATAAATTGTCGTATTTGACCATTTTCCTAACCCTAGAGTGAGACTCTACAAGTCTCCCTATACGTCTCCACTTCCACCCTTGTTGTGACGCCAGAAAAGCAGCAATGCACTGAATAATACATGTTTTATTGTTACCAGCCGGGTTTGGGTTGAAGACCTCATGCCGTCCCCTTAGAATTGGGGGATAAGGGACATAATCCCCCAAAACTGACCTTACACTTGCATTACAGATGACGATTTTGAGGAAATCGACATTATATAATATGAAACCACTCCCCTCTGTTTCTGAAAGGAGATCTTCCAGTCGTGTAATCATATAAGCCACCCAGCTATCAATAAGATTACCCACATCCTCAAGAGTTACCAGTCTAGCGGGTGTTGTTATGAAGTGTTCTCTAAAGTCATCATCTTCCGTGAGTCGTTGTTTCAAAAGTGTTACCTTTACCTCGAGGAGGATTTTTAATGATGAAGTAAAATTGCCATGTCCCCCAAGAGAATTCATGTAATTCTCTATTTCAGATATGTAATAGTCCCTAAAGTTGCTTAGGAGTCCTATAGGGTCTGTGGCGAAGGCTGAGGGGATGGAATATTCCAGCCTAGTAAAGAGATTCCCCAGAGCCCCCACCCTATTAATTAAGTGGGGAGTGTCTATAGCATCCTCCTCATCTGGGGAATTTTCATCACTATTTAGGGCATTAAGTCTATTGATGACAGGGGGTCTAAGACCACTAGGGCCCGGCTGAGAGATGTCACCCCTATCACCATCATCACCATCATCATCATCACTCATCGCTTCCTCTCCCCCCTCCCCTCCACCTAAGGGGTTATTGTCACGCTGTGCTTTGTCATGTTCCTCCCCTACCTGCCTCTGAATCGCTCCTGGAATGGAATAATAATAAATAATAATAATAATAATAATAATAATAATAATAATAATAATAATAATAATAATAAAAAGGCAACACCCTCTCACTAAACCCCATGACATAAGTTCTCAAAAAAGATTCTTAAGAGAAATAAAGGTGGAGGGTTTATTCACTCACCACGGGGGCATGTTTGTAGATGTTCAGAGGTCAAGTCCTCACACACAGAGGTCCCACAATTATCACAAGGGGAAGTGTGGTGAGGTCTCAAGGATGTATTTCCACACAAAAAGCACAAGAAGCCATCCTCTCTGGAAGGGAGGGTGGGCTGGCGACGTTTACCTAATGAAGGAAATAGTGTATAATTTATATACACTCTCTCTCCCACACTCATGGAGAAGGGGAAAACCCTTCTTAATATTTTTTTTATTTGAAATAAATGAATAAATAAATATATAAAATACGGTCATACCTCCTGCACAGGTTCTCCTGTGTTCACCACTAGACTGTACACATACAGTTTCTCCACAGAAGAAACATGTGTAACACCTATGAACGAAGAGATGTGATGACCCCCATCCACAAATTCTACAAATATCACCAACTCGAGACATAACGATCACGCTTACCTAAAATAAATAAATAAATAAATAAATATATATATATATATATATATATATATATATATATATATATATTGTGACGGTAACGCGTTGGTGTTCGGCTGTTTAAGGCTAGGGGTATGGCCTCGTCACATAGTTATAAAAAAAATAGAAAAACTGGAACTTCGTCTGTGGTAAGGTAAGGAGAAGACACACAAAACACAAGTAAACTTTAACAATGAAATTTTAATTACGTTAAATAAATCAAAACATGAAAATATGGACAAACAAATATGTATAATAAAATCAATGAATCAAAATAATAAGAATACTTAAATGACACAATGAAAGTTACGTTAAGGCAAAATAACAAGAAGTGCAATACAACAGTAAGTGGGAGGTGCTGGAATATTGGCTTAAAGCCACCACCTCTCTCAGTACACGCTAACGTCTAGCTGGGAGGAGTGCTGGCTACGAAAGCACGGAACATTCTGAAGACTGATGTTGGGGCGACCCCAGACATCGGGTAGTATTGGGGGGCGAGTGCAGGTGCAGCCAGACCGGCGACCAATCAGCGGAGCCGTAGCGATCAACGGGTAGTTTGGTGATTTGGGTCCGAACAGGTGGCGGGCTGCATACGTTTCTGCTCACCCTTGCAAGCCTTGCTGGTGCTGGTGTTGTTGTTGGACATTTCTTCCATAGTCTTTTTATATAATTGTGAAGACGTAATTTTGAAGGGAAGAGCAGGCTCAATCTCTTGAAGGAGATTATCGTCACAACTCTCCCCCGAAGCCTGCGGTTCTGGAAGAAGTACGTCGTTATGTGGTGGAGTAATGGATGGAGTCGCTTCTACTTCATAAACTCTGGAGAGGGCATCGGCTATGGTGTTGTCAGAACCCTTGATATAGCGGATCTCCAGGTTGAAGTCTTGTAAATACAGAGCCCATCGTAGAAGACGCTGGTTAGTGAATTGGGCTTGATGTAGGAAGCGGAGAGGGTTGTGGTCTGAGAAGATGGTGGTAGACCTGGCGCCTTGTAGGTACGGAGCGAAGTGTTGGAGGTTCAGGACGATGGATAGTAGCTCCTTTTCAATAGTGCTGTAGTTCCTCTGGTGTGGTTTCAGTTTGTAGCTGTAGTAGCTGACAGGTAGAACCTCCTCGCCTCGTAGTTGCATCAGGACACCACCAACGCCGGTACCACTGGCGTCGACATGAAGGACGAAAGGCTTGGTGATATCTGGAGAGGCGAGAATGGGATTAGAACAGAGGAGGAATTTGAGTTGTTCAAAAGCAACGGTTTGCTGCATGGTCCAATTATACCGTTGCTTGGGACTGGTTAATAGAATTAGAGGTGTGGCGACTGTACTGAAATTCCTCACAAACCTACGGTAGTAAGAGGCAAGACCAAGGAAGCGCAGGAGCTGCTTCCTGGTGGTAGGCTGTGGATACTGTAGGATGGCTTGAGTGTGTGAGTCTAACGGAGCTATGCTGCCACTCCCAATAACATGACCCAGATAACGCACTTTACCTTTCGCGAAAGTGGACTTGCCCAGGTTGATGGTGAGGCCGGCTGTCAGGAGCTTGGAGAACAGACGTCGCAGCTGGAGCAGATGTTCACTCCAGGAGTTGGAGGCTACGACGATATCGTCCAGGTAGGCGTATGTGTTATCCAAGCCCTGGATGACACGGTTGACAGCTCTTTGAAAGGTGGCCGGGGCATTACATAGTCCGAAAGGAAGGCGTTCATATCTGAAAAGTCCAAAAGGAGTGATGAAGGCAGATATCTCTTTAGCGCGCTCCGTTAGACACACTTGATAGTACCCCTTAAGCAAGTCCACTTGGGACAAGTACTGGGCACTACCAATGGCATCAAGGATGTCATCTATCCTTGGCAAGGGGTAAGCATCCTTGACAGTGACAGAGTTCAGTTTTCGATAGTCAGTGCACAACCGCACCTTACCTTGGGGTTTGGGCACCAAGATACAAGGTGAGGCCCAGGGGGACTCACAAGGTGTAGCCAGTCCATGGTCCAAGAGGTACTGCACCTCAGCACGCATGACTTCCTTCTTGCTCGGGCTGATTCGGTAGAAGGGTTGACGAATCGGCCGGGTGTCGGGGAGCAGTTGGATGTCGTGCTGGGTAACATTACACTCTTGGGGATCATCTCTGAACAACTCTTGATGTTCTCTGAAGATCTTGACGAGAGGTGCACTATGATTATCCTGAAAGTATTTGGGAAGATCATTAAGGATTTCGGAATTAGAAGGCGCCGACTCCTTGTCAGTGCTTTCGGGAGGAGAAGCTGGGAAGGTCTCACTGTGGATGTAGGGTTCTGTGAATGTGGAATAGTTAATCAAGACAGTGGGAGGAGTACCATTATATTGCTTCAGGAGGTTGACGTGGCACAGCTGGGTCTTCCGCCGCCTATCTGGAGTCTCTATCACATAATTATTATTATTCCTGCACTCTTTGACGCAGTAGGGTCCTGAAAATCTGTTTTGTAAAGGTGAACCTGGGATAGGGAAATAAGCAAGGACGAAGTCTCCCGGCTTGAATTTTCTTACTTTGCTGGTCTGGTCGTAATGAGTCTTCATTCTCACCTGGGCTTTCAATAGATTATCATGGGCAAAGCGGTGGACTCTCTCTAGAATGTGCTGAAGGTTTTGAAGAAACTGGGGCACATTCTGATGCTCACTGAAGGTGGCATCTCTGAGAGAGTCTTTGAAAGCCTTAAGGGGAGTACGGCACTTACGGCCGTAGAGCATCTCATAAGGAGATACTCCTAGGGACTCATTGGGGAGACTTCTGAAAATACACATTATTAGGTCAATCTGCTTATCCCAATCCTTTGAGGTTTCACTACAAAACTTTTTCAAGAGTGCTTTGATGGTCTGATGACTACGTTCAAGAGAACCCTGTGAAGCAGGATGATAGGGGCTGGACAATACCTGTTTGATGTTGAACTCCTCCAGTGTTCTTTTGAAGAGATCACTGGTGAAGTTGGTGCCACAGTCACTTTGAATCTCCCTGGGAAATCCGTATTGAGTGAAGATCTTCAATAGATGTTTGATAACCGTAGCAGCCGTGATGTTCTTCACTGGAACTGCTATGGGAAATCTGGTGGTAGGACACAGGATGGTTAGGATGTAGGCGTTACCTGAACTGGTCCGAGGTAAAGGACCAACACAGTCTATTATGAGTCTGTGGAAAGGTTCCGCAGGCACCTGTATGGGAATCAGTGGTGCTCTGGGAATGGAGACGTTCGGTTTGCCTGCCATCTGACATGTATGACACTGTTTTACGTACTGTTTGACGTTGTTTACCATACCTGGCCAGTAGTAGTCTTGACGAATCCCATGGTAAGTCTTGTTGAAGCCGTAGTGGGAGAATGCTCCATGGGCCAGGTGTAGAATAGTGGGCCGCAGGCTGGTGGGAATCACAAGTTGTTCGGTGTTGGCCCAATCGTCCTCCTCCTTCAGTTTACTGGGTCTATATCTGCGGTAGAGCAAGTCGTTCTCTAGGAAGAACCCAGGAATACTGTCGGGTTGAGTCTCAGCCTGGAAAAACAATGGTGTTAAAGTAAGATCTTCCCTCTGCAACTTACGGAACTCCAACTTGGTCAGATGCGGGGGTAGTTTCTGAGGGTCTTGAGGGACAGCGGTAGCAGTAGAGTCAGCTGGCTGTGGACGTGCGGCTTGTGCACGGGTGGTCACGAGAACCGGAGGAGAAACTTCATCACTCTCTTGAACCTCTGCTGGAACATACTCGAGAATAGGGTTACTTGGCACAGAGTTACACACCTGGGGTTTGTCCATGACGATCAGGTTGGTTGGTTGCAGGTCTTCTGCCAAGTCGTTGCCTAGGAGAAGTTGCACTCCAGGCATGGGAAAAGGCTTTTCCCTGACGGCGACTTGGACTTCCCCGTTCACGTAGGGACAATCCAGGTGGACTCTGGCGAGAGGGTATGGAGTAGTAGCAGTGAGGTCAGTGATGAAGACCGTTTCCCCGGTGTAGACTATGTTGGGCACAGCCGACTTCAAGATGATCGATTGTAGAGCCGCTGTGTCCCTCAAGATCTTCAATTTGAAACGTCCCTCCGGATTTGAACCGTTGGCAGAGACAGTTCCAGTATACAGGTGGTTACTGAAAAGAGAAAGATCATTAACATCAACACCAACATTCATCACAGGCTTACCGGACTTAGGAGGAGTTGGTTTGGGTCGTTGTTGGTCAGTGGTTCCCTTGTATTGAGACTTACCACACTTGTCTATGGTATGTCCATAGAGTCTACAATATTTGCAGTACAGTTGTGAACCAGCTTGATCGGGGCTCACCTTCTCGTAACTGTACCACGACTTCTTACTGGAGGATGGTTCAGGTGTCAGCCGGTGGATGAGGCTGTAAGTGTCAGCCGACTTAGCACACTTTAGGTAGTCGGTTTCTTCTTTATCTGCTAAGTAGAGGCGGACAGGAGGCGGCACACGTCTCAAGAATTCTTCAACAAGCATCAGGTTGACGAGTTCTGTAAAAGTAGAGACATGTGCTGCTTCCAGCCATTTCATGAAATACCTCCGTTTCGTGTTAGCAAACTCAAGGAAGGTAGTGGTACTTGCCTTCAGGTGGTCACGGAATTTCCTTCTATAACTTTCAGTAGAGAGGAGGTAGGCGTCCAACACTGCTTGTTTCAGAGTGTAGTAGTCATTCTCAGACGCCAAAGTACTGAGTGTGACTGCAGCTCTACCTGTAAGATGGACTCTGAGAAGTGTAGCCCATTGGTCGACAGGCCAACTGAGTTGATTAGCAAGGGTTTCAAAGGTGGTGAAAAAAACATCAACTTCTGCTTCTACAAAGGATGGCATTAACTTACTTGCATGTGATATATTAAAACTGACGGGAAGATTGGCAGTAGCTTGTTGGCGTTGAGTGAAGTGTGAAGTTTCCAAGGAGATTTCGCGTTGACGACACTCTAGAGCCAGAGTCGCTTGTTGCTTGTCGTGTTCGCGTTGCATCTCCAACTCGCGTCGTTTGGTTTCAAGCTGTACTCGTTCCCGCTCCTGGAGTAGTGCAACCTCACGTTCTTGTTCGTCTCTCCTCAAGGCAGCTTCACGTTCTCTGAGGGTGATTTCTCGTTCTTGTTCTTCCCTCCTCAAAGCAGCTTCGCGTTCTCGTTCGTCTCTCCTCATAGCAGCTTCGCGTTCTTGTTCTTCCCTCCGTATGGCAGCTGTTCGTTCTTCAATCTTGGCCAGCTCTAGTTTGAGTTTCAGCGTTGCCAAATCAGTTTTATCTGCAATATAGTAAGTTTCATGAGTTTCAGAGTCTATCTTACCTTGCTCTAAATAGTAATCCAGCAACAGGTTGTGTAGGTCATTTTTGTTGGCTTGGTAGGGAACTTCTAGTTGATACTCATGTGCAAGAGTTTGTAGTTCAGTCCTCTTGGCACGACTTAAAGTCCCTATTTCACCTGCTGGATTTGCACGGAAAGTTTGGAGACGAAACATGGTGAAATTAGCAAATAAAGGTACACGAATGTTCAATAATGAAATGTCAGAAACAGGACAACGTGGCAACTGGCACCTATCCTGTGTGATCTTTAACAATTAACGTTAAGTGAAAGATATTAAATGATTAAATTAAATCAAGGGCGCAGGAAATCTTGTACCCGGTACTCATGTAAGAGAATAAGGGCAAGAAAATCCTACTAACAAATGAAACAAAGTTTCGAAAACAAATGAAACAGTTAAATGCTTCAAAAGTAAAATTGGTAGTCCAAGGATGTAGGCATACCTTGCCAAGTCTCTATAGGACATAAAGCAAGTTTTTCCTACTGAATTTAATATGATACTTACAGAATTAGCGAACTTTTGTGCTCTGAAAAAATAAGCTAATTCCCTACCGTTGTATGTATCATCATCTCTGACTGACGTGTAGGGGTGCGAGGTGTCAACTGGTGACGAGAACTGCTGCTGAGGTCCCAATTCAGCAACTAAAGTTCGAGCTAGAGGAACTATGGCCCTCTTTGTCCTCCTACAGTCAGATTGCAGAAGATTGGGTACTCTTGACCCGGGGCAGACCACAGTACCAGGGTACCAATATGATGATCTGTCAGAATGAGAAATATTCAAGGGACATAGATGGTAAATACGAGTAATAACAAGGAGGGAGAGATGACCAATTAAGAGTATGACTGAGGCCTACAGTCACCACGTAATCCAAAGTTGTCTCACCTTCACTATATGTTACTCTCGTAATGCACAATACACCGCACCTTATAAAAAATGAAATTGAATGAAAAATAGTAAAGCTACGTTAACAGAGTTAAATACGCTTACCATAAATTACCACTTGGCACCAGTACCTGAGTGAAGCTCCTAGGACAGGCCCCCATATAACTTGTGACGGTAACGCGTTGGTGTTCGGCTGTTTAAGGCTAGGGGTATGGCCTCGTCACATAGTTATAAAAAAAATAGAAAAACTGGAACTTCGTCTGTGGTAAGGTAAGGAGAAGACACACAAAACACAAGTAAACTTTAACAATGAAATTTTAATTACGTTAAATAAATCAAAACATGAAAATATGGACAAACAAATATGTATAATAAAATCAATGAATCAAAATAATAAGAATACTTAAATGACACAATGAAAGTTACGTTAAGGCAAAATAACAAGAAGTGCAATACAACAGTAAGTGGGAGGTGCTGGAATATTGGCTTAAAGCCACCACCTCTCTCAGTACACGCTAACGTCTAGCTGGGAGGAGTGCTGGCTACGAAAGCACGGAACATTCTGAAGACTGATGTTGGGGCGACCCCAGACATCGGGTAGTATTGGGGGGCGAGTGCAGGTGCAGCCAGACCGGCGACCAATCAGCGGAGCCGTAGCGATCAACGGGTAGTTTGGTGATTTGGGTCCGAACAGGTGGCGGGCTGCATACGTTTCTGCTCACCCTTGCAAGCCTTGCTGGTGCTGGTGTTGTTGTTGGACATTTCTTCCATAGTCTTTTTATATAATTGTGAAGACGTAATTTTGAAGGGAAGAGCAGGCTCAATCTCTTGAAGGAGATTATCGTCACAATATATATATATATATATCCCCCAGCACTCAAATCACTCCACTTCTCATTCCTGCCCCTACTTATCTATATAAATATATATATATATATATATATATATATATATATATATATATATATATATATATATATATAATATATTTATATTTATATATATATATATATATATATATATATATATATATATATATATATATATATATATATATATATATATATATATATATAACCCTTATATGAAATAGATACTAATTTACTTACATCTCGGTCTAGACGGGGAGGAGAGTGGATGGTTTGGTCACAATTCAATAATACATGATGTGGGGGAGGTGTAGCGTCCTTTTATTGACTCGGAAACGTGGGGTCTCACCACCACAACACCTCTCAGTCCTTTTTGTAAGAGAAGGGTTAGGCCTGCTGTAGAAAACTTTTTTTTTTTTCTCTCTCTCTCGTCTGGAGGTCATCACTAGGGGACTTCTACTTCAAAAAAACATCAGGAGGACTGGCTATGTCCTGAGGGAGACACATCCCTTGATGGGTGAATACACTCACACACACACACACACACACACACACACTCACACACACACACACACTCTCACACACACACACACACACACACACACACACACACACTCACACACACTCACACACACTCACACACTCACACACACACACACACACACACACACACACACACACACACACACACACACACACACACACACACACACACACACACACACACACACACACACACACACAATATATATATATATATATATATATATATATATATATATATATATATATATATATATATATATATATATATATATATATATATATATATATATATATATATATATATATATATATATATATATATAATATGAATATATAAGCGACCACTCCATAGGTAATTGAACCATTTATGGGGAAAATATGGAGGAGTGTGTGTCTGTCACAGACGAGCAACTTAATATTTTTCACCACCCAGCAAGAATATTTGTAGCTGGATTCAGTAATTCTGGGAAAACGACCCTAGTGGGGAATTTATGTGTTAAATACCACGGAAAATTCTCAAAAATTTTAGTGTCATCTGCAAATAATACAGAACAGCCTCTTTCAAACATTCCCTCTCTGCGAAACAAGGTTACTGTCTCCCAGGATCTGATTAACCCACTAGAGTATAAAGATCCTTTTTCAAATGAGTCAGTTTTGTATATAATTGATGACTTATACCTGGAAGCCATACAGAGTCCAATTATAGCCAATATCTTCACAAGAGGGAGACACGGTAATATTTCCGTAATTCTAATTAGTCAAAATTTGTTTCCCCAGGGGAAATACGCCAGGACAATAACTCTGAATTGTAGTCATTATATATTAATGAAGCAGAGAGACATAAGCCAACTTGAAATTTTAAGTGGACAGTTATATGGGCGAAAAACAACTAGTAGTTTCGTTGAAATATACCGTCGGGCAATATCCCAGAACAAGTATGGTTACTTATTGGTCGATCTGACGGTTCCTGAGGCATTACAACTACGAACGAGCATCACCAACGAAGACCACTGTGAAATTGTGTATCAAATGTAATCAACAACGACAACAAAAAAATGTCTCTAACGACACAGAAACGAACAATTCTCACCAGTATCTATAATGACATTTCTAGCCCAGGTGGTTTCACAGGGTCAATTCAAAAATTGTATAAGGCTGCCAGACTTAAAGACCCCAACATTAGTGTTGCAGATGTGAAGGAATTTCTCCATGGGGAGCGATCTTACACATTACATAGAGGAAATTTAGTTAGGTTCCCCCGACGGAAAATATTAGCCCCTAAACCTCGTACCATAATTGCCTGTGACCTAGGGGACTTTTGTAGTTTACAAAAATACAATAATGGTGTTAAATATATTTTAATTTGTGTCGATGTTTATTCCCGCCTAATGCAGACTCAAACTTTAAAAACAAAAAATTCGAGTGAAGTGTTAGTCGCTCTGAAGAAGATATTAGAGGAAACGCCTCAGTTTCTCGGTGTAAGGCGGATATTCACTGACCGAGGTAGAGAATTTTACAACAAGTCAGTTCAAAATTATTTTAATAAGAAAAATATTAAATTATATAGTGTATTTTCGGAAATGAAATCTAGCATAGTGGAGCGAGCCATCAGAACTTTAAAACATAAACTGTATCATTATATGACTCAAGCTAATTCATTAAAATACACCCACATCCTCCCTAAAGTTGTGGACGTGTACAACCACACTTTCCACAGGATGCTAAAAAATACTCCTCATGCCATTCATAAGTTGCAAAATATTGAAGATATACGAAGACAGTTTAAGGTTATGTATTTAAACAATGACTCCTCCATAACTGCCATCAGTCCACGGTTGCACCTTGGACAGCATGTGCGATTGGCAAAGCGCAGGAATATATTTCACAAAGGCTTTTGGCACCAAAATACAGAAGAAATATTTGTAGTGTCACATATTGACAGAACACATCCAATCCCGACATATAAAATCAAAGATTTAAACAACGAGACGATCAGTGGTATGTTTTATGAGAAAGAATTGATTCCAACATCCCTTCCAGACTATTTTCCTGTAACGGTATTACAGTCTAGGAAAACATCGAAAGGACACAGAGAATATTTCGTCAAGTGGAGAGGGTACCCAGATTCTGCCAATAGCTGGATTAAAGCTCAAGACATCGTCAAATTTAACAAAAAATGACAGTTCAAGAGGACTCTCTCGTAGAGAAACATCATCAGTTGTTATTTTTATTAAACAATTTATCACCCAAGAAGCGGAATAAACTAATCAAGGCTTTAAAACGGCAGGAAATTGAATCAATTTGTGAAATTTTTGCCAATTTTCTGAAACGAAACATCCCAGTTCAACCTCAGATAATTAATGGCTTACAGAGATATCAGAATGACATACGATCTGTAGCGCGTAAGAAAACTCCTTTATACAAAAAGAAGCTCATACTGACCTCCAGACGTGGTGGGGCGATATTAGCAGCTCTGCTACCTTTGGCTGTATCGTTAATTTCCTCCCTAATAAGGTAATTGCGTAAATAAGTAACGAGAGAATAAAATGGTGAAAGAATATTGCCTGGTACCACGATTCATAGCTGAAAAATATTTATTTAATAAAAACAAGAACTCACCATCACCTCCTAATGCTGTGGGTCTGCCCTCCCCCGGTGGTGATGGTAGTGAAAGTATGTCCTTCTCTTTAAAAAACGAATCCATCTCAAGTAATAATATTGGGGGAGCCCGTAACCTACCCACCTGCGACTCTGGTAGGGGCGATGGGGGGGTGGGGGAAGAGGACACTCCTTCCTCCCACCTGACAACAACGGGCTGTGGGCGGTGTTGCCGTAGTAGCACCTCCAGACGGGCGGGGCTGGTCACACACCCTTTAAATGACATTGGGGCCCCCGGCGACCGTCGCCCGCCGCCACCCTTAAAAAGAAAAAAAAACGCGGGCTGCCCGGCGCGACCATCGCCTTTAAAAAAAAAAAATAAATAAAAAAAGGGGACATTCCATCCTCCCGCCCGAAGTGCAAGTAATTGTTGCTGGCCACACTCCACATAAAGCCACCATCACACCCCAAAATCCAAGTCTGGACAACTTAATAAATGTGAATTTTAAAATTGAGGAAATTCCTCATGTCAAAGCATTATTGAACATGTTTGGACAAAACAGCCAACAGGTGATGTGGGATAGTCGCGGAAATTTATTAAAGCCTGTACAAAATTTAAATATTTTAGATATAATTAAAACTCTAGCCTTCACAAAGGGACAATTTAGGGCAAGTGACAAGGAAGATGTAAGGGTTTTACTGAGGGTGGCTGGCATAGACCCAACCCTCATACGTAATTATCGTGCCAGATCACAGTTAAAAGGGGGGAGGGGTATCCATAGGAGACCCCATTGGGAGCCGTATTGAAGACCTATATGAAGACCATCTTAAAGACCACCATATTCAGTTGCATATCCACCATGGAGCAAGCTTCTAGACCCACTCCTCCCCCAGCTACACCCCCAGAAGACAAATCTCCCTTATTAAAGAAGTTGGTTGCTACTCAGCGGTACTACAAGTATGTCGAACACAAATGTAGATTGATATATGCATTGTGGGATTGTTATGACCGTCTTGTGTTGAGTGCCCCTCCAGAACGGTTTTTTAAGTCATTTGGAGAGACGGTGAAACGTTATGAAGAATATTCATCCCAGGAAATCCAGACGGAGATATGGCAAATGGAAAAATTAACCTTCCAACATCGAGACTGGACGGAGTGTGTATGGACTTTTAAGGTAGGGAAGGCAGCCTCTACACCACACCCCTACATTCCTCCCCCTCCAGGTGGGGGACACAGGTGTATTTAAAGGCCTCCACCGTCACCCTCGGTCACCATAGTTGACGACGACTCTTCCCCAGTTCCTCTCAACCGCCCCTCCGCCATGGCTTTATCGTCCATTAAGTCAATAGACAGCGACATCACCGACACCCACGCCTTTGGGGTCGGTGATGTGATCGTTTACGATCTCCCCGCTGCTGTTGTGCGTCCCTATGGACTGGCAAGTGTAATTTGGAAATGTTACAACTATGCCCGTGTGGAACGTGAAGGACTGACTCGTGTCAACAGGGCCACAATACGTTACCGGTCTACCCCAGGTGACATTGAAGTGAAGATAGCTCCCCTACCCTCCGACGGTCAAGACATTGTCGAAGAGCCAGTCTTGTTCTTCCGCCCCACCATCGTGGCGCTAATTTCCGCTTTCGGTGCAGGAGCACCCTTCGAGTCCAACCCTATAGCTCAGGAGCAAGTGCAGTCTTCCGCCGACATCCACTACATCACCAATGTCACCCTGGATACTGCCAAAAATAGGCTATACTGGCTGAAAACAGCCCTAACAAAGGTTGGCAATCTCATGGTAAGAACTCCAACCATGTTTCGGCTGGTGGTGCCCCATGGGCTGGGGGCCTCCCGTGATGGCATGGACAACTGGCACAAGGACGTCGGGCCCATGCTCATTTCGCTCAACGCTGAGCTGGGCAAGCATAACAAGGAGCTGGTAATCCTCAAACGTCCCTCTACCGTCACCCCATCGATGGTACCCCTCCCGAATGATGATCCCAGGGGAGAGGGTGATAGTAAAACTATCACCCTAGATGCAGTGGAGGGGGAGGGTGCCACCACTCCAGGAAGCTCTTCTCGTTCTACACCACCAGCACCACCACCCACCCCCAGGAAGAAGAGACACCTACAAGAGTACTCATCCACCTCCAGCGCTGCTCCACCCCCACCCACAACATCTGGCACGGCCAAACGACGGATCGAAACCACTATTGACTTCGACCCCCTCTCAAATCATCGTATTGACACCATCCTCGATGGAGAGTCACAGGAAATATTCCTGTTATCCTCATCACCGAAAAAACAACGAAAGCTGTAACCATCAACACTCATAGAAGAGGTGCCAGCACCACCGCAGTCAGTAACAGCAGCAGCAGCAAAAGCAGCAGCAGCAGCAGCAGCAGCAGCAGCAACAGCAGTACCTCCATCTACAACAGCTTCGGTGGTGGTAGCAGTAGCAGTTCCACCGACGACGGTGACAGTGTTGTCAGCGGTAATGGTAGCGGCAACGGTACCACCAACTACAGCAGTTCCGGCGGTGACAGCGGCAGCAACAGTACCATCATCGCCGGCAGCGGTAACGGTAGCGGCAGCAGTACCACCAACTACAACGGTTCCAGCGGTGGCAGCAGCAGCAGCAGCAGCAGCAGTACCGTCAGCGGTGGCAGCGGTGTCAGTGGTACCAACAGCTCCCCCAGCAGCAGCGGCAGCGGCAGCAGCGGACGACAGCAGTACCAACAGCTGCTGCTCTTTATATGTAATTTGTTATGGGGGAACAAAATGTAGTTCCCCCTGTTGTAGTTCTTTTAAAAGTAATATTTCCTTAGTAGATTAATAAAATAAAATATAAGTAATGATGTTTTATTCCCACCCCAGTCAGTACATAACTTAACAATGGACGAGGAACACTACATATACCTCACTAGCCTCGACCAAGAAGATATATACAACAACACAAGTTCAGCATTTACAAACACCATCCCCACTCTACATTTAAACCCTTCCATTAAACATGAAGTGGCCTTAGTCAACATACTCCTACCCAGACGAATTAACGCTATCATCAAGGATGAGGGGGAGTCTGGTATAGACGTCTATGCTACTTTTAAGCGAGGAACTCTTTCTAAAAGCCCAGAACACCTCATCTACACCTTCCTCCCCAAAACCAACATATTATCCAGAAACATCACATTCATCACGAGTGAGCTTAGCCGACAAATAATCACCGACATGAAGCTTAGCTTCCGAGGTGATTTCAAAATATACTTCTCAGAAAGAGAACCAATCCTCACCTATGATCAATCCTTAGAGCGAGTATTACTATCCTCCACTCTTAACAATGAAGGCACTGGTTCCTTATATTCTCTTAGCCTTCAATTTAAACACAGAATAGCTAATGTACTTGGTTTTGACAGCAGTCGCAAATACACCATTTATCAGGCAAAATCAGATGACATTACAGCAGCCTCCAAGATCGTGGCCTCATTCCCCCCAGACAATGACGGGGGTTGTGACTATTTACTCATTTATAGTGACGTCATCGAGCCGGATCGTTACGGGGGACAAATTGTAAATATCTTAGATGCAATCAATTATCATGACTCTTATTCTAGAGGGGCTCATCCCCTAGTGTACAAGACATTAAATACTAACACGTTGGAGAAGGTGAGTATTAAGATAACAGACCAGTTTGGGCGAAAGGTTAGTTTTGAAGATGGGAGGTCGGTTACGGTAGTCTTACACCTCCGCCCTAAGGTATAACAATATAATCTATATAAATATAAATATATATATATATATATATATATATATATATATATATATATATATATATATATATATATATAGAAGTGTTTACCCACATCATCGGTTATTATAAGAAGAGGAGTCGGGATGCGAGTACCTTTCCACACACCCTCCCAGAAGGAGTATGGGGAGATCTTCTCCCCCCTCTCTGGGAGATACGGGGTGAGGGGGGGAGCGATGAATGACATACGCACATTCCAAGCGCCTTATCTCAGATCCGGTGGTGGTTTTTTTGGGACCTTAGCCGGCTTGGCTCGACGAGCCATACCATTTTTCATGAAAACTGTAACGCCGACTGCTATCGATTTTGGGAAAAATGTTCTTGGTGATTTAACCAGTGGTAGACGGGATGTAAAGAGCGCTCTGAGAACTCACGGTATTGATGCTCTTAAGACTGTGGGGAAGAAATTGGTAGCAGGCGGGAAAATTAAAAGACTCTCTAGGAGAAGAAAAAATAAAAATAATAAATGTAAACGAGCCCTTGGGTATAAAAATGATGTATTTTCACTACAGTAAGCAGTCATACTTCACCTTTCGGAGGAGATCATGGCGGAGGCTAGTGGAGCTGGGTTGAAAATCCCTGTAGAATATTATACTTCCAGTATTATTGACCAATTTCCTAGAAGTAACAGAATACGTAATGTGGAGAGTTCAATTGCCTCCACACAGCAAATAGACATTCTACCTGTTAACCTCCCTATTAATCAACGTTTGCGGGATAATTACTAAGAATTCCGCATCCCCGGAACCCAGGGCGCCTTCTTAGATTTAGCTAATATTGTTATAGATTTTAAGGTATCTTTAACGAAAGATGACGATACCACAAAATTGGAAGAGGATGACCATGTGGAATTTGTTAATGGGTTGTCAAATACCATGTTTAAAGGTGTTCAGGTGTTTTTAGGAGAGCAGGTAGTTGAAACAAATTCTAATTTTAATTATTGGTCGTTTATTAAATTAATTACCTCCATGCCTCCATCAAAAATGTCTTCCTTGGGGAGGATTGGAGCCTTTCGTAGGGACTGGAGTGATGATGGTGTAATCCCTAACGAATTTACTAATACATTTTTTACTGGGGCAACCGCCAAGGATAAAAAATTTATGACCGATTTAAAAGGTAAAGGATTGTCAATGTGTTTTCCCCTACTATTGGACGTAACAACCCTAGACCAATACATATTAGATAATATAGATGTGCGCCTAAGATTGGAGCTCTCCCCACATGCTTGGGTGCTAAATACAAGTGTGGACGATGGCTCTAAGTATCGGCTGCATATGGATTATGCTAAGTTGTGGGTAACACGTGTGTTCCCCTACCCAAGTGCTTACCTAGCCTTAAACAGCTCACTGTTAGCATCCCCCGACCCCATAAGCTATACTTTCAATAAAACCATTTCTAAAACATATGTCCTAGCAGGGAATCAAACTAGTCTCTTAATTGATCAGCCTTGGGCGCAAGTAATTCCTCACAGGATATTCATGGTAATTGTGCCAATGAATTATTTCGCTGGCCTTCACCAAGGTAATGGATTATATTTTGAAAATGCAAAACTGAAAAATATTGCCATGTATTTGAACAATAATGCAATTTACCGAATTGGTGGTGATTTCGACAATCATTATGCCCGCCTTTATTACGAAACTTTGAAGACATTAGGCTTAGAGCGTGATTCACTTCTAGCCTATGACACTTTTAATAAGGGAAGATCGATATTCGCCTTTGACTTAACCACCATTCAAACAAAGGATTCCCTCCCTGTGGAGAAATCTGGCAACTTGCGTATGGAGCTTGAGTTTGGCGGTGGTGTTACATATAACAGACTGGTTTTACTGTTTGGGGAAACGACCGGGGTACTATCCATCGACGGACAGAGAACTGTTCTGTGTGACGTGCGAGCTTAAAAACATAATGAATTGTAATGATATAAATATTAATTTAAAAAATAATCTAGGGGATCGAGCACTCTACCTAGGTTGTTATAATGCTGATGAAATAGAACATTTAAATATCTCATCAAGAAAACCTATTGTTCTCATAACTAATATTTTACCATCACATAGCAGATTAACTATGGGACATTGGGTAGCTATTTATGTTGATAAAGTTAAACATCGAATGTTTTTTTTCGATAGTTATGCAATGTCGGCGGTTACTTATGGACATTATTTTCAAGGATTTATTAAAACTAACACAATAACAAAGGTGTTTGGAATGTGCTACAGACTCCAGAGTGATTTTACCCTTGCTTGTGGACTGTATTGCGTAATGTTCGTCCATAGGGTGAGTCACCTGGGGTTGCCTTCAACAGTACATTACTTACATAATGTATTTTCAAGCGTTAGTTTAAAATTAAATGATAAACGTGCCCTCGCTTATGCGAGACGATATTTTCCTATGAAACATCACTGTGTTAGGACATTTTGTAGAGGAGTAAGGGTTGGTTCTTATAGGTGGTGTAGAGAATATTTTTGTTAGCTAGGCAACCCACCTAACAGGGGGATTACCCCCATATAAAACCCCTCTCACCCCACAACCTCCCTAGAAGACCCCCATCCCCCTTATCCTACAAATGGAAGGCGTCTCCCCAGAAACACACGCAGGGAAGATTGAAGTCCTTGAAGGGCCTGGTTAGTATTACCCTCACTTTCTGGTAAAGATTTATTTTTTTTCCCACAATAGAAAGTTTGCTCAACCTCTATTTTACCTCTTCTTTTTTTTCAGTGCAATTCTTAGGACCTGTCCACATTTGTAGAGTAGTAATTCTACGAGGAAGGTCTGCCCCAAACAAGATGCTGTTACGTACCCTAATTGATGATGCCTGCTGTAGAGGACACAAGGTCGCTCCTGCAGGGGGAGAGGTATGTACTAACTGTTCTTAGAGGAAATAGAATATTTTTCAAATAAAAGATATAGTCCTATAAATTATTTTCCCCATCTCTTTCCAGAACACTTCAGATGAGAGTCAGAAGGAAAGTCGTCCAAAAGGCAACCAGCCAACTCACCCCACTCCCCCAAGAGAGGGGGGAGGGGGTCAAGACCTCCCCCCACTCACCACGGATGGGGAGACGTCAGAATTCTACTCAGATGAGGAAGGGGAGGTGGAGGGGGGAGAGGGATAGGGGTCATAATTAACTTCTTATACATCATTTGTGATTTTTACCTAATAAAACATTAATAAATTCTTTGATTTTTTTTAACCCCTGGAGGAGATTTATAATTTAATACCCCTATATAAGACCCACTCAACCTCCGCTGGGTGTGGAACTCTGTTACGGTAAAGTCAAGGCCATTAGGTGCGAGGAAGGGTACGGGCGACCACCCTCACCGGGAGGAACCTGTTTTACACCTGCCCCATAGAGGAATGTGGGGGGCATAACTGGCACTCACCCACGAGTGTTTATTATACAAATAAATTCATTTTTACTTAAATATATTGTCATACTTTACTGTATAAATGAACATGATCATAGTGGCACATAATAGATACCTATCTTCACTGTTTTTTCGACTGCTACCACTCACACCTTGGGTGACCTAATATGGAGTGGCACTATGTGGCTCCCCGCTTCTGATTTTCTTATCTGATCTACATACATAGGTGGGGCTATCTGTCACCAAAATATCTACTGCTGTAGAATACTGTTACTTCGGCCATTAATCTTGCTCTCGACAGTCCACACGCCTTCATATCAATCACAGTTCACACGGCAGTCTTGATGTTAAACTTGACGTCGCAGATGACCACAGCAGAGCAGGACTGGATGTACCAACGGTGTCTCTTAGCAGGAGTGGTGTCAGAAGGTCGTAGAGGCGGGTTGCTTGTTTGCAGAACAGGTGAATCTCGTCTTCCATCATTGCTCACGTCATCTCAGGCGTTTCTTGATGTCACCAGGTTACTAGGCCGTAAACACCAACTGTGTATACCCTCGTACCGCCGACTTTAGGCCAAAGGAGACAATTTTGCGACCTTCTATTGGCGAGTCCCGGTACTCTGTAGGGAAACCGTGCCTTCCACCTGTGACCGCCTTAGTTCTGCTTTCTTGTTACTTCAGATGACGTAATCATTAATCTTCCGGCGAAATTCTTGAGTACTGCTACGTGCTTTCCATTTCTTGACCTCTCCTCCAACACTGCTGGAATGGCTGCAGTCTTGATGACGCAGCAGGTGGGTATTGGTGATCTCGAGACAGCTACCCCGGCGTTGTATGGCACCTCCGGTGACTGCTATAATGTGGACAGCTCGCTGGCCCTGACAACCTCGTTAGTGACGTGAGGCGTCGGCCGGGTGACTCTTGGACAGTCACTCATCCCCAAAGTAACTGATGTATGGGTTACTGGGTCTGGTGGGGGGGAGGGCTTTGTGTAACGTGCCTCCCCCCTCGGTCTTTACAGACAAGGGTTCACGTGTGGCTGGAACAACTGGGTCGGTGTACCAATCAGACCTGGGAACAGACAGACACAACACAGCGGAAGCATAGATATACTCTGGGTTTGGTGGAGGTGGAACCCCAGAGCACGGTAAAAGTTGCTACCTGAGTCAAGTATAGACATAGTACATCTCATTGCCTTTACAGGAAAATCTAATGACTACTAAATTATACTAACTAGGGAAGTTACTTTACTGTATAGCGCGAGATCTCGTCACCATAGGGTGGCGAGACTGCACCTGACTACTGATGAGCGATGACAGAGGGTCATCCTCATCTTCTGACTCGTCGGTGAAGCCATGAGTCAGCACTGCTGAGTCAGGAACTAGACCCGCTGAAGGCAGTTCTAATTCCTCTCTAGCATGATAATGTTTCAATTTATTCACGTGAATTGTCCTTTCCACCTGGTCCTCGAACACTCCTTTTATAACAAGATTAACCGGCCCCGCCCTTTTAATTACTCTATATGGTCCTCGCCACCTCGGAGCTAGTTTCCTGCTCTGATTGGCGGGCGCAGCCTCATTCACTCTCAATACGAGGCTTCCTTCCTTCAACTCAAGAGGGCGCACTTTCTTGTCATAAAAATGAGCATACCGAGTCCGTGCCTTCTTGGACGCTTCAGCTGCAATATTCCATGCATTTCTCATTTTTCCAAGGACCTCTGAAGGATAGTCCTCCCCGTATGCAACATTATGTCTGTTAAGCAGACCTGAGGGGAAATTGCATGAATTACCAGTAAACAAATGAAGTGGTTGGGTGTTAATTGATTGGTGGATGGCAGTATTCAAAGCGAACTGAACATAGGGTAGGTGTTCATCCCAGGTGTTTGCATCATGTTCAGCAAGGATTGCAAGCATATCCTTGACTGAACGATTAGTCCGTTCCGTCATTCCGTTTGCTTGTGGGTGGTAGGCCGTTGTAAAAGCCGAAGTTGTCTCTAAAATCTTACAAACTTCTCTAAATATATTCCCATTGAATTCTTGACCCCGGTCAGAGACTAAAACTTTAGGAGGTCCGAATACAGTAACGAACCTACGCAAGAACGCATCTGCAACCGTATGAGAATCCTTCTGAGGTAATGCAACTAGTGTAGTGTATCTAGACAGATGGTCAACTAGCACCAACACGTATCTGTTACCTGAATGACTGTGGTGTAAATCAATCAGATCGGCCCCCACACGATCTAACGGTTCACGAATTTCAGGAAATTCCTGAAGTGGGGCTTGTACCTTAAGGGTACCTTTCCTCCTCTGGCAACGAGGGCACGACTTCACGAAATTGATTACCTCAGAAAGTAATCCTGGAAAATAAAATAGAGACTTTGCTTTTAAGTGCGTTTTAAAGATCCCCGGATGCCCTGCAATTTTTGAAGCATGTGCAAGCTTTAACGCTGATGACCGCAACGCGTCCGGAATAACTAGCTGAAATACTGCCCTATCATTCTGGCTATTAACATAATACAGGACGCCCTGTTTCATCTCAAAATCATGAATAGGTAAATTCTTTTTCTTTTTCGGGTATTTTCCTCCCTCTAAATACTCAATAATCTCTTTCCATCTCGGCTCGTTCATCTGGTATTCTCTCATTTTATCCGATGGAATGGTTTCAATATTTTCATTAATCTGTACTGCCGCTATATTTCTACTTAGCGTATCTGGCACAACATGGGCTGGACCAGGCTTGTACAAAATCTGGAATGAGTGGGCCGAAAGTTCGTGAGACCAGCGTGACATTCGTGGGCATTTCGTTCGCTTTTTAAATATGTGTGTTAACGCTCGATGGTCTGTGTAGATTACAAAATGCCGCTGAAATAGGTAAGGCTCGAAATACCTAACTGATTCTACTACTGCCAGTGCCTCCCGATCCGTAGCTGAATAGCGAACTTCAGGTCCTTTGACCTTCCTACTGAAATAGGCTACCGGATGGGGTAAATTATCCGCATCTCGCTGAATTAAGCACCCGCCAATAGCAATACCGCTGGCGTCAGTGTGCACTTCCCACTCTTTCTCAAAATCAGGAATAGCCAATACCGGTGTCGTGATTAGTTGGTCTTTCAGTTTGCGATAGGCCTCGCCATGTTCAGATTTCCACACAAACTTCGCATTTTTCTTTGTCAGATCAGTCAGGGGTGCTGAAATGCCAGCGAAACCTTCAATATGACGACGAAAATATCCGGCCGCCCCAAAAAACCTACGCACGTCCTTTGCTGTCCTTGGAGTAGGCATGTCAGCAATGGCGCGGCAAGAATCTGGGTCAGGTCGGATACCGTCTGGGCACACCTGGAACCCCAGAAATTTGAATTTCTGAGCCGCCAGGGTGCACTTCTGAACATTCAGCCTGAAACCTGCCTGATCTAACAACTTCAAAATCTCAGTCAAGTCCTGCAGGTGTTCCTCAAACGTCCTGGAATATATCACAACATCATCCAGGTACGCTAAAGAATGCCTACCCAGTACCGGACTAAGGATAAAGTTGATGGCCCTCTGAAACGACGAAGGCGCTGTCTTCAAACCAAACGGCATCCTACGGAATTGATAAGTGTGCCTACCATCCGAGAATGCTGTTTTTTCCTTATCTTGTTCTGCCACCGGAATCGCCCAATACGCCGATTTTGCGTCCAGAGTTGAGAAATACTTAGCAGCACCAAATTGATCTATTATCTCCTGTATTCGGGGCAACGGATACACATCACCCTTAGTTAGTTCGTTCACCTTCCGGTAGTCAACACAGAAACGATAACTACCGTCCGGTTTCCGAACTAGCACAACAGGAGAGAGCCACGGTGACGTACTAGGCTCTATCACGCCCTGTCTCAACATTTTCTGGCACTCCTCCCTGATAATGTTCTTTGCCTGTTCCGGCAACCTCCACTGTCTTGTGTACACAGGCAAATGGTCACCAGTTGGAATGGTGTGCTCGATCTTATCAAGGAGACCAATCTGGTCATCCTCTGTCGCAAACAATTTCGGGAATTTTCGTAAAACTCCCCTCAGTGCCTTCCTATCCGCCTGTGCAACATGTTGCAAATCAAGTGCTGAAATTAATTTTTCTATTTCCTCTACATTCTGTGCAACATTTCTCGTCTCGTATTGTACTTTGGATGGTGTTTTAGTTTTCAACATATTCAGTGCACTACATTGTGCAGTGATGGCTGGCGTCTCAGCTGACTCATGGTGAAAGATTTCTGTGTCCTCCACCATGGTTCCCTGAGATACCCTATCACCTGCCCTGAAGCGAAAAGTCTTATGTGAAAGATTGACAACTGGAATGAGTGCACCTTTATCGAGCACTACAACTAAGTGATGAGGAATTAATAAACTATCACATCTCCCAGCCACCTGAAGGGTGGTACCTGGTTGTATGTGACGTCCCACGGCTACTTTAATAAATTTAACAGAATGTGGTGGGCAACTCTGTTTGGTCAATGCATGCAAGGCGCATGACCTCTTAACTGTGTCTGGAAGAGACTTAAAAATCAATTTTGGATAGTGCGCATTATATTTCAGCTTCCTCTTAATTGAAGCTACAACTGGGGGATGGTCGATCATATCCACTGGGTAGGAAGTCTGTCCAAACTGCAACCTGCAGTTCCTAGCCCCTTTTTGAGCAGACAAGGAATAATCAAATCGCGACAGAAAATCAGTTCCCATTAAGATGTGACCAGGAAAATCAAGGTTCTCTACGATCGTACATGTGTGAGGCTGCAATTCCCCATCAATCTCAAAATTAACAGTACCTTGACCTACGATCTCAATCTTTTCCCCATTGACTGCTGTTAATGTCTTTGCGCAACGTTGAAGACGTGCATACTTAAAATTGCTGAAGGCTGACTTTTTAATTACCGTTGCCTGGCTTCCTGTATCAACAAAAGCTGTCAATCTCACACCTTCCACTTTCACCTCAAAAGTAGGCCTACCATCACTAGGAGACTGCTTTCATGCTCTCGTAATAGTGACTTTACAGTCCCTCTGTATGTGCCCACGCATCCCGCAGGAGTAACACCTACGCGGATCCCTGTTGTTACCCCGCGCAGGGTGGCTCGAACTTGCCGCTGAGGGCTGCCTCCTGCCTGATGAACCCGCGCCACAGTGACTCGGCTTGGCTCCCTCGCCTTTACTTACCGCCTCTACGTATGGCGACAACTGAGTGCCCGATGTCCCTGCGCGCGTCTGCCTGTCTAGGGCTGTGGCGGCCTGTTGGACTAGGTCATTATAACTCACACCCGCTCTCCCTGCAAGGAACAATGGCCCCATATCGGAAGGTAACGTTTTGCAGAACAACTCTTTAGCGAATTGCTCTGCCTGACTCGAATCGAACCCCAGTTCCTTAGTGAGGTCGTCAACCCTTCTCTTTAATATTGACCCGAAATCCTTGACAGTGCTTCGGTCATCCCTCTTAAGTGACTCGAGATAAAAGTAAGCCTCATCCTCTGAAACCTTGTCTTTGAATCTGTCCCTAATCGCTTGGACAAACTGAGGCCAAGATGTCAGGTGCTGAAACTCTGTAAATCCCGCCAGTGGACCGGCTACGTGCACGCAAGCCCCCATAGCGAGAGCAATTTTCGATCTATCCTCTGGGACCGCTTCCAGCATCGAACCAATTTCACAAAGCCAGTCTTCCACCTGGCGGTTGCGTTCCACCTTAATAAGCGGCAACTCCCTACCTCTGAGTGTCGGCAGAGTCAACTTGGGAATCAGACTCACAAGTCCCTCTGTATATGACGCGGAGCTACTGGCAGTGGGTGGGTCCCGGGGTTGGGAACTGGGTTGAGGTTGGGGTTTGGCCTGAGGTATGGTGTGGGTGGCCTCGGGTTGGGGTGTGGATTGAGGTTGGGGTTGAGGCTGAGGTATGGTGTGGGTGGCCTCGGGTTGGGGTGTGGATTGAGGTTGGGGTTGAGGCTGAGGTATGGTGTGGGTGGCCTCGGGTTGGGGTGTGGATTGAGGTTGGGGTTGAGGCTGAGGTATGGTGTGGGTGGCCTCGGGTTGGGGTGTGGATTGAGGTTGGGGTGGGTATGGGGTGGCCTGGGGTTGGAATGGGTATGGGGTGGCCTGGGGTTGGAATGGGTATGGGTATGGGTATGGGGTGGCCTGGGGTTGGAATGGGTATGGGGTGGCCTGGGGTTGGAATGGGTATGGGTATGGGTATGGGGTGGCCTGGGGTTGGAATGGGTATGGAGTGGCCTGGGGTTGGGGGAAGGGTTGGTATGGGAACTGAGGATGGGGTTGGTATGGGAATTGAGGATGGGGTAGGTATGGGTGGTGGGGTTGGGGCGGTTGTAGTGACGGATGAGGTGTACCTAGGTGTTGTGGTATTGGTGTTATGTTGGGTAGTTCCTGCTGTTGGTGTGGTTGTTCATTTTCCCGTTGAACGGGTTGCTGTTCTCTACCGAGCGAAGTGGGACGTCCTGCCATACTAACTGAGGCCCCCTGTCTACCCTGCTGGCATGGCGTCGATGTTATCTGTGGGGGAACCCAAGACGGCTCTCCCCACTCATGAGACGACTCCTCGCAAGACTCCCCACTCATGTCAATAATAGTATCTCTCCAGGGATGGAAAGATACCCTCGACTGCCCAGTCCCATGCAGAACCCGTGAACTCGTCGCTTCAGTCCCACTGACCCCACCTGTGGTGCCAGTTGAGCTACCTGAGCGGTCCCCAGTGGTGTCGGAAGAGGTGCTATCCTCTACACTCCCATTCCCACTGGTCCCTACTGACTGGTCATTATCTGGGTTAAACATTTTCTGTGATTCCTGGTGTGCCACGTCTCTTCTAAACTACCTTTTAGTACACCCTCGACCCTGGCTCACTACAACCGTGATCTTACACAAATAAAAAATCACAACTCTATTCTAAGAGAAAACTACTAAATTCCCAAAATAGGAAATACAACGATTTATCGAGAGAATCGCTGAAGTGAATCCAATGAATGAGTGTCTGCCCCGCACTCGTGTCTGACCGTGAAATATTCCACAGTTCTATTGCTGAAACCTAAGTCCTTTACGTTAAAAAAATT
This sequence comes from Procambarus clarkii, assembly GCF_040958095.1. NCBI lineage: Eukaryota > Metazoa > Arthropoda > Malacostraca > Decapoda > Cambaridae > Procambarus > Procambarus clarkii. Next base: position 54,906 of record NW_027189733.1, read on the forward strand.
AAAGAATCTAATTTATATAAAACAATTTAAATGATAACGCAACTAATGCGCAGCACTCGTGATGGATTAATAAAGAATATTTACTGTACTTGAATACTAAACGCGCTTGAAGTGAGCAGCGTGGCCACTGATGACTGATGGAGCGGGACCAGCTGCGCTGAAAAAAACTAAGTCCCGCGCTTTTTCGCTTAAACGCTGAAAAATCAAAATTTTTGTTCTGAAGGAAAATAACTAGTTTTACGTTAATAAACCGCTCTAGCGATTAATATAGACACCCAGGACCTATATATGCTTATCAAAAATTGAATTTTTATCAAAAACTGCGTGTTTACTCAATTGCTGGACTCTGCCAATTTTTCTGACTCCGAGGGAAAAATATTCTATCACCCCAAATATCACAAAACTCCTTTAATTCACAAAAATTTGGGTTTCTCGTTCCCAGATATAAATAAGTTATTATTTAATACTGACGTTGTATACAGAACAATACTGACACATCGGGCGGTTTCAACACTCACTAATTCGAATTTTCGCCAAAATCAGAGATTTTCACCTCAAATGGACTCTTGACAAAATTACAACACGATTTTCTCGAAAAATAACTAAATTCGGCAAAAATGTAATTATCACTGTTTAATGCTTACGGACAGAATTACGTCCCTTGCGCGCACTAGAGAGTAATACTGGCCCCAGAATATACACAAAACATGAAAATTCGAATTTTCGCCAAAAAGTCAGATTCTAGCCCAAGCTGGACTTAGAAAATTTTCCACCTACGTTTCTACTGAAAACAGAGTTCTAAGTCTAAAACACAATTCTACCGTCTTACTGGTAAAAACTAGAAAATATCACGCGCATCGACTGGGGAATCCTAATGACGCCCAGATCATACACGTGACCCACGAATACAAATTAATTACAGTTAACGAGTTTCCGACATTGACTTAGCCGAAAACTTATCCCAAAATACTTAGAAATATTCCGCGGACAAATAACATTTACACGCAACTTACTATCCCTTAAACTCCTTCACTTATCTATCGTGACCGACACATAGCCCTAAGTCCAGAGGATTAACTACACTCTAGCAACAACGCCTCTGACTTAGACTAATACAACAGGGAATAGCAAAAAATGTACGCACTTAGCCTAATATGCAAGAAAATGCTAAACACTTTGATAAAAAAAATTTTTTAACCGGGGATTGAATGTAAGGGAAAAAAAAATTAACTTCTAGAACAACGAAAATAAACGGAAATTACTTTATAAATTTAAGTATCCTTAATTCAAAAATGCACTCGACTTAATCTTATAATTGCTCCTACCGGCTCGCCGTACCACACCTAGCCTAGAGGCCACACCATCTAGGTTCCAACAGAGCGACACGCAGCTTTCAGCAACAATTATGACTAGGGACGACTCAACCTCCACTAAGTGTGCGATCACTTAGTTGTTGAATCGCTGCTAGGTAGGTTACTAGTCCGTCCCTCGGAGGCCGCAACGCCCTTCACGGATTACGTTTTTCCTAGCGTTTTGGGTCGTCTAATAACGCCCTCGGACTATCTACTGGCGTCCCACAGATATATCCGCCCCCGACAGCCCTCAAGGAACTGCTGTTGAGAGTATGGCGGCTCCCAACACCTCTGAATTAATTGCAATGGGTCGAGTATTGTACCCAGTCCAATCAACTCGGAGCGGTCTCCTTTTCAATAAATCTATTTTAACAACCTAATCTTACTAACTAAACCTTAATCATATCAGCCCGCATGACCCAAGATTCGCCAATCCCCACTCAAACGCACTGTTGTGGGGCGCACTGCTAATCCTGGCCCGCGGCTGTCTCCTTAGCATCCGCGCACGTGTTCGAACGGCTAGACGCGTGAGCCTTTCAACAATTTCAAACAAAATTGTTGAAACCACCGCTGTGCACCATTGTAACCCGGGTTTGGGTCCTCTCTCTCTCTCTCTCTACCTTCTTGGCCCTCTACCCGTAGTCTTACTTTTTATTCTCTACCAAGGGACTCCAAAACTTTTACCAAAGCCAACTCCACGCCACGTGGTCCTAAGACGATTGACCGACTTAGGATTCTACACCTAGTATGACGTGACCTAGGCTCTGAGCAAACCCTAGAGTCGCCTCTATGCTGCCACCACCAGACCAGTAACACAAGAGCAATGATCGAGGTCTGGATCGATCACGCTAATTAATCAACCTTGGGGCTTGATCCCCACTATAAACGATGACCTTGAGTGTGGAATAAATTACACGGTAATGATAATTCCGATTCGATGTTAGAATCGGCGCCCAATACAACTCTGCCTCGTGTGGACCACGTGACCAGGACAAGTATACACATAACCAAATGGAGACAATAAAAATGCAAATTATTAACAAATTTAATTTATTAAAAGAAAACTAAAACAAAATCTAAAAATGTTCACTCCCTATCACTTTAACACTCCCTACTTGACCTGAGTGGCAAATGAGACTATTTCTATACATAACCATAGCAACTATACCTTGGGCGACCAGCTCTAGCTGTTGTGCTGGTCTTGGGGAGAGGTAAGATGGTTGACCTCTCCCAGCTGCTCCCGTATTCACACTGATCTGTCCTCGTCTGGCCTAGCCCAGACTAGAACATTGTATCCTTCCGCCTAGTCAAAGTTTTACCAAGTTACTAGCCAGGTTTAAGTTATAACAATTAACCTCTGTTGTACTTAATTGATCCAGACTGGTTGAATTATTTTACTGAATTAAATTACAAACATCTAACGGCAGAGCTGTTCCCGATCCCCAAAATGGTTAATTGAACTTTGAGAAATACTAGACATGTCAACCCTGCTGACCTATGACCGCCGGTCACTCCGCCTTAAAAGTTAGATCTGATTCGTGACGTCACTGATGGTGACTTAAACTCAATAATTAGAATACTCTTGATATTGTATCCAGTACTATTATACAATACAATTTTAATGCAAAATGAATAAAGGCTAATTTCTCTAAATTACTGAATACTATAGGATGATTCATTATACGCAGCTATGAACAAAGCGTCGGTTATTTCCACCGCGAATCCCCCTGGGGGTCAGGTCACCATGCGGCTCAGCTTCCCATTCTCTTTTGTCGATAAACCACTCTGGATAATTCTTACAACAGCCTAGTTTGTTACACTGGAAGGCAAAATGTAATTGCAGATGCCTTATCCAAGGGATTCCCCATTGCAGTGCCCTAATGTGAATTGTTCTATACATGAGGATGTCTTTACCTTTTGGTTATTTCATATGTTTCATTTAATTTATTGTTTTATACATTGATTTTGTGTTGTTGGAGAACTCAGTGCTATACTCTCATGTAGTCAAAAAATGAAATTAACCTTCAGTTAATTTCATTTTTCTTTAAGGACAGGGAGGGATGGTACGAATCCATATATTTGATTCTAACATTCATCATGATAAATATGTATGTCCATTATTTCTTTCCTCAGTTATTTAAATAAAACATTGTATCTAGTTGTGTTCCAGTATATATATATGTTTGATTTAAATGTAGCATGCTGTAGTGTGCCTATATTTAATATTTGTTAATGCTATTGCATGTTCATTCCTGTGGGGGTGACCTTGGCGTCTCATGGGGGGATCACCATATTTGGGATGTTCCAGTATGGTGCAGTGTATCAAGCTAGCGTCACTGATTCATCCCTGTAATTATTCCTGTTTATTGATTGTAATTAATTTCTTATTTACACCTTAGCAGTGTTATAGGCATATATGTTTAGCTATAATTATGTTCTTAAGTATTACTCTCTGATAGCAGAGATTTCATGTGAGTTTTAGTTGGTACCTTGTAGACGCCATGCCGTGCATGCTCCAGCAACACCAGTCGCGTGGGTGGAGCTGGCTGGCGTGGACATGTTGTGGAGTTAAGTCTGTGGTATTTGTTTATTGTTTAGTAACATAGCTGATTTCCTGGTTAGACCATTATGTGCATACCCATCTATCTATTTAAGTTTTAAAATAGTGATCAGTGCTTATATAATGATATTGTATTATTGTATTCTGGTGCATTATTATTTCTGGCTGCCTGTATTTCAATTTATATGTTCGTATGTTCTTTGTTACCCTTACTTTAAGTATATTGCTTTGTTGAGTAAGCAGTTGAGTTATTTACCCAAGATACTTATAGTAGGCAAGGCCGTATAATTATATGTTGTTTTACAACTGCAAACAGAGGAACCATACCCAGAGGTCAAGGGTCATAACACCCCACACCAGCTGCTGCTGACCCCACACCACCACCTGCTGCGGCTGACCCCACACCACCTGCTGCTGCTGACCCCACACAACCTGCTGCTGCTGACCCCACACCACCTGTTGCTGCTGACCCCACACCACCTGCTGCTGCTGACCCCACACCACCTGCTGCTGCTGACCCCACACCACCTGCTGCTGCTGACCCCACACCACCTGCTGCTGCTGACCCCACACCACCTCCTGCTGCTGACCCCACACCACCTGCTGCTGACCCTACACCAGCTGCTGCTGACCCCACACCACCTGCTTCTGCTGACCCTACACCACCTGCTGCTGCTGACCCCACACCACCTGCTGCTGCTGACCCTACACCACCTGCTTCTGACCCTACACCAGCTGCTGCTGACCCTACACCACCTGCTGCTGCTGACCCCACACCAGCTGCTGCTGCTGACCCTACACCACCTGCTGCTGCTGACCCTACACCACCTGCTGCTGCTGACCCTACACCACCTGCTGCTGCTGACCCCACACCACCTGCTGCTGCTGACCCCACACCACCTGCTGCTGCTGACCCCACACCAGCTGCTGCTGCTGACCCTACACCACCACCAGCTGCGGCTGACCCCACACCAGCTGCTGCTGACCCTACACCACCACCTGCTGCGGCTGACCCCACACCACCACCTGCTGCGGCTGACCTCACACCACCTGCTGCTGCTGACCCCACACCACCTGCTGCTGCTGACCCCACACCACCTGCTGCTGCTGACCCCACACCACCTGCTGCTGCTGACCCCACACCACCTGCTGCTGCTGACCCCACACCACCTGCTGCTGCTGACCCCACACCACCTGCTGCTGCTGACCCCACACCACCTGCTGCTGACCCTACACCAGCTGCTGCTGACCCCACACCACCTGCTGCTGCTGACCCTACACCACCTGCTGCTGCTGACCCCACACCACCTGCTGCTGCTGACCCTACACCACCTGCTGCTGCTGACCCTACACCACCTGCTGCTGCTGACCCCACACCACCTGCTGCTGCTGACCCCACACCACCTGCTGCTGACCCTACACCACCTGCTGCTGCTGACCCCACACCACCACCTGCTGCGGCTGACCCCACAGCACCACCTGCTGCGGCTGACCCCACACCACCTGCTGCTGCTGACCCCACACCACCTGCTGCTGCTGACCCCACACCGCCAGCTGCGGCTGACCCCACACCACCTGCTGCTGCTGACCCTACACCACCTGCTGCTGCTGACCCTACACCACCTGCTGCGGCTGACCCTACACCACCTGCTGCTGCTGACCCCACACCACCTGCGGCTGACCCTACACCACCTGCTGCTGCTGACCCCACACCACCTGCTGCTGCTGACCCTGCACCACCTGCTGCTGCTGACCTCACACCACCTGCTGCTGCTGACCTCACACCACCTGCTGCTGCTGACCTCACACCACCTGCTGCTGCTGACCCCACACCACCTGCTGCTGCTGACCTCACACCACCTGCTGCTGCAGACCTCACACCACCTGCTGCTGCTGACCCCACACCACCTGCTGCTGCTGACCTCACACCACCTGCTGCTGCTGACCCCACACCACCTGCTGCTGCTGACCTCACACCACCTGCTGCTGCTGACCTCACACCACCTGCTGCTGCTGACCTCACACCACCTGCTGCTGCTGACCTCACACCATCTGCTGCTGCTGACCCTACACCACCTGCTGCTGCTGACCCTACACCAGCTGCTGCTGCTGACCCCACACCACCTGCTGCTGCTGACCCCACACCACCTGCTGCTGCTGCTGACCTCACTCCACCTGCTGCTGCTGACCCTACACCACCTGCTGCTGCTGACACTACACCAGCTGCTGCTGCTGACCCTACACCACCTGCTGCTGCTGACCTCACACCACCTGCTGCTGCTGACCTCACACCACCTGCTGCTGCTGACCCTACACCACCTGCTGCTGCTGACCTCACACCACCTGCTGCTGCTGACCTCACACCACCTGCTGCTGCTGACCTCACACCACCTGCTGCTGCTGACCTCACACCACCTGCTGCTGCTGACCCTACACCACCTGCTGCTGCTGACCCCACACCACCAGCTGCTGACCCTACACCAGCTGCTGCTGACCCCACACCACCTGCTGCGGCTGACCCCACAGCACCACCTGCTGCGGCTGACCCCACACCACCTGCTGCTGCTGACCCCACACCACCAGCTGCGGCTGACCCCACACCACCTGCTGTTGCTGCTGACCCTACACCAGCTGCTGCTGACCCTACACCACCTGCTGCTGCTGACCCTACACCAGCTGCTGCTGCTGACCCTACACCACCTGCTGCTGCTGACCCTACACCACCTGCTGCTGCTGACCCTACACCATCTGCTGCTGACCCTACACCACCTGCTGCTGACCCTACACCACCTGCTGCTGACCCTACACCACCAGCTGCTGCTGACCCCACACCACCTGCTGCTGACCCTACACCACCAGCTGCTGCTGCTGACCCTACACCAGCTGCTGCTGACCCTACACCACCTGCTGCTGACCCTACACCACCTGCTGCTGCTGACCCTACACCACCTGCTGCTGACCCTACACCACCAGCTGCTGCTGCTGACCCTACACCAGCTGCTGCTGCTGACCCTACACCACCTGCTGCTGACCCTACACCACCTGCTGCTGACCCTACACCACCTGCTGCTGCTGACCCTACACCACCTGCTGCTGACCCCACACCAGCTGCTGCTGCTGACCCTACACCAGCTGCTGCTGACCCTACACCACCTAGTGCTGCTGACCCCACACCACCTGCTGCTGCTGACCCTACACCACCTGCTGCTGACCCTACACCAACTGCTGCTGACCCTACACCACCTGCTGCTGCTGACCCCACACCAGCTGCTGCTGCTGACCCTACACCACCTGCTGCTGCTGACCCTACACCACTTGCTGCTGCTGACCCTACACCAGCTGCTGCTGACCCTACACCACCTGCTGCTGCTGACCCTACACCACCTGCTGCTGCTGACCCTACACCAGCTGCTGCTGCTGACCCTACACCAGCTGCTGCTGCTGACCCTACACCAGCTGCTGCTGACCCTACACCACCTGCTGCTGCTGACCCTACACCACCTGCTGCTGCTGACCCTACACCACCTGCTGCTGACCCTACACCACCTGCTGCTGCTGACCCCACACCAGCTGCTGCTGCTGACCCTACACCACCACCAGCTGCGGCTGACCCCACACCAGCTGCTGCTGACCCTACACCACCACCTGCTGCGGCTGACCCCACACCACCACCTGCTGCGGCTGACCTCACACCACCTGCTGCTGCTGACCCCACACCACCTGCTGCTGCTGACCCCACACCACCTGCTGCTGCTGACCCCACACCACCTGCTGCTGCTGACCCCACACCACCTGCTGCTGCTGACCCCACACCACCTGCTGCTGCTGACCCCACACCACCTGCTGCTGCTGACCCCACACCACCTGCTGCTGACCCTACACCAGCTGCTGCTGACCCCACACCACCTGCTGCTGCTGACCCTACACCACCTGCTGCTGCTGACCCCACACCACCTGCTGCTGCTGACCCTACACCACCTGCTGCTGCTGACCCTACACCACCTGCTGCTGCTGACCCCACACCACCTGCTGCTGCTGACCCCACACCACCTGCTGCTGACCCTACACCACCTGCTGCTGCTGACCCCACACCACCACCTGCTGCGGCTGACCCCACAGCACCACCTGCTGCGGCTGACCCCACACCACCTGCTGCTGCTGACCCCACACCACCTGCTGCTGCTGACCCCACACCGCCAGCTGCGGCTGACCCCACACCACCTGCTGCTGCTGACCCTACACCACCTGCTGCTGCTGACCCTACACCACCTGCTGCGGCTGACCCTACACCACCTGCTGCTGCTGACCCCACACCACCTGCGGCTGACCCTACACCACCTGCTGCTGCTGACCCCACACCACCTGCTGCTGCTGACCCTGCACCACCTGCTGCTGCTGACCTCACACCACCTGCTGCTGCTGACCTCACACCACCTGCTGCTGCTGACCTCACACCACCTGCTGCTGCTGACCCCACACCACCTGCTGCTGCTGACCTCACACCACCTGCTGCTGCAGACCTCACACCACCTGCTGCTGCTGACCCCACACCACCTGCTGCTGCTGACCTCACACCACCTGCTGCTGCTGACCCCACACCACCTGCTGCTGCTGACCTCACACCACCTGCTGCTGCTGACCTCACACCACCTGCTGCTGCTGACCTCACACCACCTGCTGCTGCTGACCTCACACCATCTGCTGCTGCTGACCCTACACCACCTGCTGCTGCTGACCCTACACCAGCTGCTGCTGCTGACCCCACACCACCTGCTGCTGCTGACCCCACACCACCTGCTGCTGCTGCTGACCTCACTCCACCTGCTGCTGCTGACCCTACACCACCTGCTGCTGCTGACACTACACCAGCTGCTGCTGCTGACCCTACACCACCTGCTGCTGCTGACCTCACACCACCTGCTGCTGCTGACCTCACACCACCTGCTGCTGCTGACCCTACACCACCTGCTGCTGCTGACCTCACACCACCTGCTGCTGCTGACCTCACACCACCTGCTGCTGCTGACCTCACACCACCTGCTGCTGCTGACCTCACACCACCTGCTGCTGCTGACCCTACACCACCTGCTGCTGCTGACCCCACACCACCAGCTGCTGACCCTACACCAGCTGCTGCTGACCCCACACCACCTGCTGCGGCTGACCCCACAGCACCACCTGCTGCGGCTGACCCCACACCACCTGCTGCTGCTGACCCCACACCACCAGCTGCGGCTGACCCCACACCACCTGCTGTTGCTGCTGACCCTACACCAGCTGCTGCTGACCCTACACCACCTGCTGCTGCTGACCCTACACCAGCTGCTGCTGCTGACCCTACACCACCTGCTGCTGCTGACCCTACACCACCTGCTGCTGCTGACCCTACACCATCTGCTGCTGACCCTACACCACCTGCTGCTGACCCTACACCACCTGCTGCTGACCCTACACCACCAGCTGCTGCTGACCCCACACCACCTGCTGCTGACCCTACACCACCAGCTGCTGCTGCTGACCCTACACCAGCTGCTGCTGACCCTACACCACCTGCTGCTGACCCTACACCACCTGCTGCTGCTGACCCTACACCACCTGCTGCTGACCCTACACCACCAGCTGCTGCTGCTGACCCTACACCAGCTGCTGCTGCTGACCCTACACCACCTGCTGCTGACCCTACACCACCTGCTGCTGACCCTACACCACCTGCTGCTGCTGACCCTACACCACCTGCTGCTGACCCCACACCAGCTGCTGCTGCTGACCCTACACCAGCTGCTGCTGACCCTACACCACCTAGTGCTGCTGACCCCACACCACCTGCTGCTGCTGACCCTACACCACCTGCTGCTGACCCTACACCACCTGCTGCTGACCCTACACCACCTGCTGCTGCTGACCCCACACCAGCTGCTGCTGCTGACCCTACACCACCTGCTGCTGCTGACCCTACACCACTTGCTGCTGCTGACCCTACACCAGCTGCTGCTGACCCTACACCACCTGCTGCTGCTGACCCTACACCACCTGCTGCTGCTGACCCTACACCAGCTGCTGCTGCTGACCCTACACCAGCTGCTGCTGCTGACCCTACACCAGCTGCTGCTGACCCTACACCACCTGCTGCTGCTGACCCTACACCACCTGCTGCTGCTGACCCTACACCACCTGCTGCTGACCCTACACCACCTGCTGCTGCTGACCCTACACCACCTGCTGCTGACCCTACACCACCTGCTGCTGCTGACCCTACACCACCTGCTGCTGCTGACCCCATACCAGCTGCTGCTGCTGACCCTACACCACCTGCTGCTGCTTACCCTACACCAGCTGCTGACCCTACACCAGCTGCTGACCCTACACCACCTGCTGCTGCTGACCCTACACCACCTGCTGCTGCTGACCCTACACCACCTGCTGCTGCTGACCCTACACCACCTGCTGCTGACCCTACACCAGCTGCTGCTGCTGACCCTACACCACCTGCTGCTGCTGACCCCACACCAGCTGCTGCTGACCCTACACCAGCTGCTGCTGACCTCACACCAGCTGCTGCTGACCCTACACCAGCTGCTGCTGACCCTACACCACCAGCTGCTGCTGACCCTACACCACCAGCTGCTGCTGACACCTACACCACCAGCTGCTGCTGACCCTACACCAGCTGCTGCTGACCCTACACCACCAGCTGCTGCTGACACCTACACCACCTGCTGCTGCTGACCCCACACCAGCTGCTGCTGACACCTACACCACCAGCTGCTGCTGACCCTACACCAGCTGCTGCTGACCCCACACCAGCTGCTGCTGACACCTACACCACCAGCTGCTGCTGACCCTACACCAGCTGCTGCTGACCCCACACCACACCCAGCAGAGGCTGTAAGTGTGTCCACACCTGACGACAACTCTCCTGCACCTGCAGAAGTTGCAGCCTTTTATGCGTCCTACACTAATGCTAGTGACCTGAAATATAATCTTGCATAGAACCATGTAGCGACTCGGGAGTGGAACATACACTACGGACTGCTAGAGGACGGAACTCACAAAGCACTGTGGTACATCGAGGCTGATACAGTCCGTTTCTGTACTGGTTGATACCTGGTTGATGGGGTTCTGGGAGTTTTTCTACTCCCCAAGCCCGGCCCGAGGCCAAGCTTGACTTGTGAGAGTTTGGTCCATCGGGCTGTTGCTTGGAGCGGCCCGCAGGCCCACATACCCACCACAGCCCGGTTGGTCCGGCACTCCTTGGAGGAATAAATCTAGTTTCCTCTTGAAAATGTCCACGGTTGTTCCGGCAATATTTCTTATGCTTGCTGGGAGGACGTTGAACAACCGCGGACCTCTGATGTTTATACAGTGTTCTCTGATTGTGCCTATGGCACCTCTGCTCTTCACTGGTTCTATTCTACATTTTCTTCCATATCGTTTACTCCAGTACGTTGTTATTTTACTGTGTAGATTTGGTACTTGGCCCTCCAGTATCTTCCAGGTGTATATTATTTGATATCTCTCTCGTCTTCTTTCTAGTGAGTACATTTGGAGGGCTTTGAGACGATCCCAATAATTTAGGTGCTTTATTGCGTCTATGCGTGCCGTATATGTTCTCTGTATTCCCTCTATTTCAGCAATCTCTCCTGCTCTGAAGGGGGAAGTGAGCACTGAGCAGTACTCAAGACGGGACAACACAAGTGACTTGAAGAGTACAACCATTTTGATGGGATCCCTGGATTTGAAAGTTCTCGTAATCCATCCTATCATTTTTCTGACTGTCGCAATATTTGCTTGGTTATGCTCCTTAAACGTTAGGTCGTCAGACATTATTATTCCCAAATCCTTTACATGCTGTTTTCCTACTATGGGTACATTTGATTGTGTTTTGTACTCTGTATTATGTTTAAGGTCCTCATTTTTACCGTACCTGAGTACCTGGAATTTATCACTGTTAAACATCATGTTATTTTCTGATGCCCAGTCGAAAACTTTATTAATATCAGCTTGAAGTTTTTCAATGTCCTCAGCCGAGGTAATTTTCATACTGATTTTTGTGTCATCTGCAAAGGATGATACGAAGCTGTGACTTGTATTTTTGTCTATATCTGATATGAGAATAAGGAAAAGCAGCGGTGCAAGGACTGTACCCTGAGGTACAGAGTTTTTCACTGCACTTGGACTAGATTTTATATGGTTGACAGTTACTCGCTGAGTCCTGTTTGACAGAAAACTGAGTATCCAGCGTCCTACTTTACCGGTTATTCCCATTGACTTCATTTTGTGTGCTATCACGCCATGGTCACATTTATCGAAAGCCTTTGCGAAGTCCGTGTATATCACATCAGCATTCTGTTTCTCTTCTAATGCCTCAGTGACTTTGTCGTAGTGTTCAAGTAGCTGTGAGAGGCACGATCTTCCCGCTCGAAATCCATGTTGGCCTGGGTTGTGAAGGTCATTGGTCTCCAAGAAATTGGTGACCTGACTCCTAATCACTCTCTCAAATACTTTTATGATGTGCGATGTTAGTGCAACTGGTCTATAATTTTTTGCCAATGCTTTGCTCCCTCCCTTGTGTAGAGGGGCTATGTCTGCTACTTTAAGTGCATCTGGTATCTCCCCCGTGTCCAAGCTCTTCCTCCACACTATACTGAGTGCCTGTGCTACCGGCACTTTGCATTTCTTTATAAATATTGAATTCCATGAGTCTGGACCTGGGGCCGAGTGCATGGGCATGTTTTCAATTTCTTTTTCAAAATTTAGTGCGCTCGTGTTTATATCAGTTATATTTACAGGGGTTTGAATATCCCGCATAAAGAAATTGTCTGGATCTTCCACCTTCATGTTGTTTATTGGAGTGCTAAACATGTCCTCATACTGCTTTTTTAGGATTTCACTAATTTCTTTGTCATCCTCCGTGTATGAACCTTCACTTGTACGAATAGGTCCAATACTGGCAGTGGTTTTTGCTTTTGATTTCGCATATGAGAAGAAATATTTTGGATTTTTCTTTATTTCCTGAATGGCTTTCTGTTCTAACTGCCTTTCTTCAGTTTCATATGAGTGTTTCAATTTCCGCTCGATTTCTTCAATCTCCCTATTTAAATTATTCCTTCTTTGACGGGAAATTCGTGTCTGCATAAGCAGTTCCGTTATTTTTTTCCTGCGTTTATAGTGTCGTCTGCGTTCTCTTTCTACGTTAGATCTCTTTCTGGCTTTCCTCAAAGGAACATGTTTCAGACAGACTTGATACGCTTCTGAAGTCAGTTTTTCTATTCCTTCTGTAGGACTTGTATTACTTAGAACAGTTCCCCATGGAATGTTTGTAAGTTCCCTGTTTATATTCTCCCAGTCTATCCTTTTATTATTAAAATTGAATTTACTGAATAGCCCCTCTCGCTTTATCAACGTTTTAGGTCTATTCTGAGTATTGATGGTCGTTTGCACTTCAATGAGCTTGTGATCTGAATATGTGGTATCTGATATCGTAATGTCTGATAATGTCTTCATTGTTCGTAAAGACCAGATCTAGAATATTTTCATTTCTCGTTGGCTCCGATATCTACTGATTGAGTGAAAATTTGTCACAGAATCTAAGTAGTTCTCTAATCTGTGGTTGGTTAGGTCCTGATAGATTTCCTGGTATAATATTATTGTTTGCTATTTTCCACCTGAGACTAGGCAAGTTGAAGTCACCTAGGAAGATAATATCAGGTATCGGGTTCTCCAAATTATCAAGGCTATTCTCTATTTTGCTTATCTGTTCTGTGAATTCCTCAGCCGTTGCATCTGGCGGTTTGTATATTAGTATAATCACTAAATTTATTTTCTCTATTTTTAATCCCAGTACCTCTACCACCTCATTTGTAACGTTTAGGAGCTCCGAGCATACAAGGTCTTCCCTAATATACAGACCCACTCCTCCATGTGACCTAATTTTCCTATCACACCTGTATAGGTTATATCCTGGAATCCAGATCTCACTGTCCAACAATTCCCCTGCATGGGTTTCTGTGAAAGCTCCAAATACTGCATTTGACTCCGTGAGGAGGCCATTTATGAACTGTACTTTGTTGTTTGTTCTTGTTTTCAGTCCTTGTATGTTGGCAAAGATGAATGAGGTTACTCTATTAGTGATAGTTTGAATGGGAGACTTTTTCGGCAAGTCCATTATTCGTGGACATAATGAGTTTGTTCTGACCAGTACTGATTGTTGTAGGGCAGTTGTCTGTCGTAGTTGTAGTTCCCTTTCGGTGGGTAATTGTATCTGTAATTCTGGAATGCAAGTGGATCTGGCATCCAGTTCCATACACTCTCCATGCTGCTCCTTTTGAATTCTCTGCCGGTCTGGTATAAAATATTTATAGAGTTTCCTCCAAATTCATTATCCTGCTTGCCACTCTTTATGTAGCGTTCCGTGCCTTTCACGTGAAAGTGTGGGCAGCTGAGGTCATAGCATTTTCTGTCCTCCAGTGAGGTTTGGTACATGTCAGGATGGAAAAACCTACATATTGATCCAAATCGACGCTCACCTTTCCTAAGCATATTTAAACATTTTTTGGGATGTTGGTAACTGCATTCTAATCCTTTCTTATTACCAGCATATCTATGTCTGCATATGCCCTTTGCATAAAATTTGCATAAGTCTGTCCTTCTGTTCTGAATTGCTCTATCGGGAACCGTCGTGGTGTCTGTACCTATCGAGCTGTCAGTGCTGTCTGGTACACTTTCTAGTTTACTGTCATCTACATCCTGGCCTACTGAGTCAGAGTTTACAACTTCCTGAGTTTCAGCCTCAGTTTCATCCCTGACTATAGCCTCCGCCCCTTGTATATTAGAATTGTTGTTCCTTTCCCACTCCTTCTGGATGGCTGGTAGGCTTCCAATGAATGATGTTTTCCGTTCATGCGTCATGTTATCTAGAAGGTTTTTTAGGATATTCCAAGCTGGCAGGTCATTTTTACACACCCAGAGCAAGTGGCCAGCTCTCAGTGCCGTAGTGTTACTCACTCCTGTACAAGCCGAATGGAATCTAGTCTTACAGATATAACATTCAATTCCCGTTACCTTCGTCTTTAAGAAGTTGTTATAGTGGCCACAAATTTGTTTATTTACTCCCATATTGCCTTGTTTTGTTGTATATATCTATATATTTATAATATTATATATATATTGTATATTTGTAACAATATATATGTATATATATTTATATGTTTAATATTTATAATATTATATGTATACCGTATATTCGTAATATTATGTATGTTATTTTGTTCAAACTTTATGGCAGGTACTTAGCGTAGAGTAGCGAGGCTGGTCCCCCGGTCAGTACAGGTGACCTCTTGTGGCCCAGGTTGATGTCACCAGTTTCCAGTTACCCGATTTATAACCACTGATGCCGCCTCTTGCCACTATTTTATATTTCTAGTATTCTATATTTATAATATTCACTTCCAACTTATATGTTGTTGTGATACCCGTTCCACATCACTGTTCCACGAATCACCGTTCACTATTTTTTTTGTTTTTTTCCTAATACATGCATGTACACAAAGCCTCGTTCACTGGCTCACACGCGGTCTCCCGTTTATTCTCTATTTAACACAAAGTTCTATTGTTAATGACTATTTTCAATTTTCCAGCGGGTCACTATGCACTTTGTTATGTCTGTAATCAGTAATCCACGGCAGTAGTCCTAAGAATCCCGGTTAATGTCACGATTTTAACGGAGCGCGCACGGTACGTCTACCCCCTCCCTCGACCTCGACTCCGTCCGATGTTACCTGGTTGATACCTGGTTGATACCTGGTTGATGGGGTTCTGGGAGTTCTTCTACTCCCCAAGCCCGGCCCGAGGCCAGGCTCGACTTGTGAGAGCTTGGTCCACCAGGCTGTTGCTTGGAGCGGCCCGCAGGCCCACATACCCACCACAGCCCGGTTGGTCCGGCACTCCTTGGAGGAATAAATCTAGTTTCCTCTTGAAAATGTCCACGGTTGTTCCGGCAATATTTCTTATGCTTGCTGGGAGGACGTTGAACAACCGCGGACCTCTGATGTTTATACATCAGAGGTATAAGAGACTACCCTCTGAAGAGACTACTCCACCCCGTCATTACTGACCCTGATTACTATGTGAGGTATCTGAAACACGCCGCCTGGAGGCAGAGGCAAATTCAAGAACGTAAGGACAAGGAATCTTCGACCCAGCAGAGCCACCCAGCGCCTCTGACTACCAAGCCTTCAGGGACCACTGCACTTCAGAACGAATGCTGGATGATGCTCCAGCTCCTGACACGGTCTCGGACATTGCTGTGAGCGTCGCTGAGCCTAGTGCAGCTTAACATCTGCTCCTGCAACAGCTGTTACTCAACCATCAAGAGCTCAACCTCCACGATCTACATCTGCTTTTAACTCATCCGATTCGTCGGATGAGGACGTCTCGGTGGGAACACCATCTCCACCTTCACGGAAATGCCACTACTCAGCTGCCAATTTCCTTCACGACACTACACCAACAACCTCCTGTGATAGCACCACAATGACAACACGAAATCAGACTGCCAGTACCAACAAGAAGACCAAAGATCAGAGTTTGCCGAAATCATCAAGAAAAAGAAGACCACTGACGAAATGAACTACCATCAATACCTGCCATCATCCCTCTACTATCTTCTTGAGGTTATCTTGAGATGATTTCGGGGCTTTAGTGTCCCCGCGGCCCGGTCCTCGACCAGGCCTCCACCCCCAGGAAGCAGCCCGTGACAGCTGACTAACTCCCAGGTACCTATTTACTGCTAGGTAACAGGGGCATTCAGGGTGAAAGAAACTTTGCCCATTTGTTTCTGCCTCGTGCGGGAATCGAACCCGCACCATAGAATTACGAGTCCTGCGCGCTATCCACCAGGCTACGAGGCCCCATCAATACCTGCCATCAACCCTCTACTACCATCAACTGCCAGCTGCCAGCCCGGCCCCTGTCTGTACTGACACAACAGCGAGTAACCAGGTGAGTTCCACCGTGCCGCCAAGCCACAGCGTCAGCTACAAGTCTTACCCACGGTGGTTGGGGCCACCGCCTCACCCCCCCCCCCCTCCCTCCCTCTTAGACTTGTCTCCAGTCCCTAGCTCAAGATTTCTGCAGCCTCGCCCCTGTCTTCCATCCCCTGCTTGCCTGCTCTAGGGCCTTGGAACCCCAATTATTTCCACTGCGAAATTATGGGGCCAAGCAAACCGAACTCAACAAGCTGTACAACAGACGAAATGTCTAGTGACAGTATGTTGTACCTCAGATCATACGTGAGTCACAAAGGACATGTGACACGACAACTGAACAAGTGTGATTAATTGATCCAGTCAAATGTGACACCCAAAGTACTTCAGAGCCACATAGAGGTGGCTAAAGAGAAATTACATAGAACTAATGAGGCTACACATAATTATCATCAAATCCTCCTGCCACAAAATGGTGAGCCAGACAAACTCGACACCTTCCATGCCAAAACAATATGAGGAGGATGTCCAAGATCGCCTCGATAAATTAGTACAATTCTTAGAATAATTAAATATAAACTCAGTCTCTCAAAATGCTCTAAAAGCAAGTGGAGTTAATGCATCTGAACCATTCAATGAAGTCTGTCTTCCTGCCATTGATTTACCTCACTTTCTGGGCAGAGATGACGAAAACTTCGAATGTTACTGGAATACGTTTGATTCACTTCTGAACTCTAAAAATTCCATTAACAAAAACAAAGAAATTCCTATATTTGCTAAGTACCCTTAAGGGAGAATCAAAGGCAGTTATTGATCATCTGAATCAAAGTAATGACGACTACGATACTGCCATACAGCTGTTAGAAGTCAACTATAGTAACAAAGAAATTGCTATAGCTAACCTCTACTATAAACGGAGAGCAACACCTACACTAGAACCAACACCTGAAGCTCTTCAAGACTTTAGACTCCGAGTGGAGTCTGTAGTTAAAGCTCTTGCTGCCAAGGTCACATCATTCATCTTGGCACCGGTGGCAGCAGCAGCAGCAGCACGTCGCGCTCACAGTGAGATCTAGGCGGTACTCTGAGCGCCCCGCTCCTGCAACCACCTGCCCCTGCACTTGCAGCTACATGGGCACCACCGTTTACAAGTGTCTGGCATCACAACCACTACAGTCATCAGCATCATGGATTCAGCAACAGAGATGCAGAGCGCTAGTAGCACCTGTTGCTAACTTGCAAGGTCAGGCGCCACTTGGTCGGCCCAGACGAGCATACTCTCGTGGTAACCCTATCTAGGGCCACATTCTTATCGTGGTAGCCCTATCTGGGGCCACATTCTTATCGTGGTCACCCTATCTGGGGGCCACATTCTTATCGTGGTAACCCTATCTGGGGGCCACATTCTTATCGTGGTAACCCTATCTGGGGGCCACATTCTTATCGTGGTAACCCTATCTGGGGCCACATTCTTATCGTGGTAGCCCTATATGGGGCCACATTCTTATCGTGGTAGCCCTATATGGGGCCACATTCTTATCGTGGTAACCCTATCTGGGGCCACATTCTTATCGTGGTAACCCTATCTGGGGCCACATTCTTATCGTGGTAACCCTATCTGGGGGCCACATTCTTATCGTGGTAACCCTATCTGGGGCCACATTCTTATCGTGGTAACCCTATCTGGGGCCACATTCTTATCGTGGTAACCCTATCTGGGGGCCACATTCTTATCGTGGTAACCCTATCTGGGGCCACATTCTAATCGTGGTAACCCTATCTGGGGCCACATTCTTATCGTGGTAGCCCTATATGGGGCCACATTCTTATCGTGGTAACCCTATCTGGGGCCACATTCTTATCGTGGTAACCCTATATGGGGCCACATTCTTATCGTGGTAACCCTATATGGGGCCACATTCTTATCGTGGTAACCCTATCTGGGGCCACATTCTTATCGTGGTAGCCCTATATGGGGCCACATTCTTATCGTGGTAGCCCTATATGGGGCCACATTCTTATCGTGGTAACCCTATCTGGGGCCACATTCTTATCGTGGTAACCCTATCTGGGGCCACATTCTTATCGTGGTAACCCTATCTGGGGCCACATTCTTATCGTGGTAACCCTATCTGGGGGCCACATTCTTATCGTGGTAACCCTATCTGGGGCCACATTCTTATCGTGGTAAGCCTATCTGGGGCCACATTCTTATCGTGGTAGCCCTATATGGGGCCACATTCTTATCGTGGTAACCCTATCTGGGGCCACATTCTTATCGTGGTAACCCTATCTGGGGCCACATTCTTATCGTGGTAACCCTATCTGGGGCCACATTCTTATCGTGGTAACCCTATCTGGGGGCCACATTCTTATCGTGGTAACCCTATCTGGGGCCACATTCTTATCGTGGTAACTCTATCTGGGCCACATTCTTATCGTGGTAACCCTATCTGGGGCCACATTCTTATCGTGGTAACCCTATCTGGGGGCCACATTCTTATCGTGGTAACCCTATCTGGGGCCACATTCTTATCGTGGTAACCCTATCTGGGGCCACATTCTTATCGTGGTAACCCTATCTGGGGCCACATTCTTATCGTGGTAACCCTATCTGGGGCCACATTCTTATCGTGGTAACCCTATCTGGGGCCACATTCTTATCGTGGTAACCCTATCTGGGGCCACATTCTTATCGTGGTCACCCTATCTGGGGGCCACATTCTTATCGTGGTAACCCTATCTGGGGGCCACATTCTTATCGTGGTAACCCTATCTGGGGGCCACATTCTTATCGTGGTAACCCTATCTGGGGCCAAATTCTTATCGTGGTAGCCCTATATGGGGCCACATTCTTATCGTGGTAGCCCTATATGGGGCCACATTCTTATCGTGGTAACCCTATCTGGGGCCACATTCTTATCGTGGTAACCCTATCTGGGGCCACATTCTTATCGTGGTAACCCTATCTGGGGGCCACATTCTTATCGTGGTAACCCTATCTGGGGCCACATTCTTATCGTGGTAACCCTATCTGGGGCCACATTCTTATCGTGGTAACCCTATCTGGGGGCCACATTCTTATCGTGGTAACCCTATCTGGGGCCACATTCTAATCGTGGTAACCCTATCTGGGGCCACATTCTTATCGTGGTAGCCCTATATGGGGCCACATTCTTATCGTGGTAACCCTATCTGGGGCCACATTCTTATCGTGGTAACCCTATCTGGGGCCACATTCTTATCGTGGTAACCCTATATGGGGCCACATTCTTATCGTGGTAGCCCTATATGGGGCCACATTCTTATCGTGGTAACCCTATCTGGGGCCACATTCTTATCGTGGTAACCCTATCTGGGGCCACATTCTTATCGTGGTAACCCTATCTGGGGCCACATTCTTATCGTGGTAACCCTATCTGGGGGCCACATTCTTATCGTGGTAACCCTATCTGGGGCCACATTCTTATCGTGGTAACCCTATCTGGGGCCACATTCTTATCGTGGTAACCCTATCTGGGGCCACATTCTTATCGTGGTAACCCTATCTGGGGCCACATTCTTATCGTGGTAACCCTATCTGGGGCCACATTCTTATCGTGGTAACCCTATCTGGGGCCACATTCTTATCGTGGTAACCCTATCTGGGGGCTACATTCTTATCGTGGTAACCCTATCTGGGGGCTACATTCTTATCGTGGTAACCCTATCTGGGGCCACATTCTTATCGTGGTAACCCTATCTGGGGCCACATTCTTATCGTGGTAACCCTATCTGGGGCCACATTCTTATCGTGGTAACCCTATCTGGGGCCACATTCTTATCGTGGTAACCCTATCTGGGGCCACATTCTTATCGTGGTAACCCTATCTGGGGGCTACATTCTTATCGTGGTAACCCTATCTGGGGGCTACATTCTTATCGTGGTAACTATCTGGGGGCCACAGCCTCTTCCATCCAAGGCAGCACCCAGGCCAACTGGCATACACTTCCTCCCAGGCAACGACAGCGCTTCCCCTCGACGTGTTCACGGTGTTGATTTACAGCTTTATCAGTGAGATCGCGTGCAAAGATACATTACCCTAGTGGGCCAACCCGCACTGCCACCCTGAATACAACCAGGGACAGCTGGAGGGCCTAACTTACGTAATGTGTATCGCCGTGTATAGCACTCTCTCTCTCTCTCTCTCTCCTCTGCTAAACATTTCTTCCTCTCCAGGATTGGGACCTACCCCCCCCCCCCCTCCTGTGGGGTGAAAGTGCAGTGGGGTATTCGTCCTGTCCTCCCAGGTGGGGCCACAGCACGTGCTTGCGCCCTGTGTCACCCTGCTTGGTAGTTTTGCTATGCCGATCTACTGCTAGAACCTCGTGATAGTGCGAGTCAACTAGCAGTGGGGGTTGCCCTCGAGTAATACCTTCAGGACACACGGATACTTTGTATTCGCGCCGAACCGGGTTCAATTAGCTTGCTATGAACCCGGACTTACGCCACTGACAACCAAGCTCCAACCCACAGCTCACGAGCCTAAGATCCACAGCTCCACGAAGATCACAGCCACACAGCCTCGCCTCCTTAACGCCTCTGATCCTCCCCCTGACCCTGACGGAATAGGACATAAAATCTATCTGATCACCCAGACTCCTTACACCACCATCACTCCCTCTGACAACGGACTAAAGCTCTTTCTACCCTCTGAGTCTGACCTCTATGCTTGCCTCACTCCCAAAGTCCGAGAAGGACTGCTGACAATAGGACTTACCCGCGCACTGACCTTAGAGCAGAAGCACAACTGCACTGCTGTTGCCTTCAATGTAGACACCACTCGCCTCTCCACAGTAACAACCTTAGACGGACAACACATTACCGACATCGGGAAAGCCAACAATATCATCACAGAAGACCTCTTCCACCCACCCAACACCAAGATCCTCAGACTCCGCTGCTCCTCCCTCACTGAAGCTGAATCCCTCCTCACTAACGGCTTTATATTAGACCACATCTCCATCCCGCACTACAACCTCAAGAAAAGCTCATACCAAACTATCAGACAATGCTTCAAGTGTTATGACTTCAACCATACCACTAGACACTACAAGGAAAAGGAACAAGGCTGCTCCTTATGCGGAAACAGAGGACACTTCTGGAAAACCTGCACAGAAGGCGCTCGGACATGTATAAACTGCGGTGGAAACCACCCGACCACCCACCACACCTGCAAACTGCGGTGGAAACCACCCGGCCACCCACCACACCTGCAAACTGCGGTGGAAACCACCCGGCCACCCACCACACCTGCAAACTGCGGTGGAAACCACCCGGCCACCCACCACACCTGCAAACTGCGGTGGAAACCACCCTGCCACCCACCACACCTGCAAACTGCGGTGGAAACCACCCTGCCACCCACCACACCTGCAAACTCAGGATACAACTCCTAAAGTCAATGAGGGAAAAGACCCCAACACACTACCCCGCTATCAGGCCCAGACTACACGCCAACTCCCCCCCCCCCCTCAAAAAAACAACAACTCACTACCCAGCCCCACTACCCCAACACCCCTAAATGCTCAACCCACACGGAAGGGAGCCCTCCTTCCCCCTTCCCAGGTTTCCCTCCCCTACAAAACCACACGACCATCGGACACCATCTCCCACACCACCACACTCAGGCCCCCCCCCACCCCACCAAGCCCCACCACACTTAGGACCCCCCCACACACCACCACACACTGCCCCCCCTCCCACACCACCACCCACTCCCACACCTACCAACATATAACACACCGAGAATGGTTGCTGCCCTACTCACAGCCCAGATACTTGCACAAGGAGATATGTACAAGACAATCACCAACATTCAACAGATTCTGACAACAACCTCCCATGCATAACCATCCCGCCCAGCATGACACCACACCCAGCACCACTCCCACTCCCACCCACACCCCCCCTTCACCCTCAGGCATCAATCCCAGCTCCTCCTCCCCCCCCCATCACCCCCAAGTATACAACCCAGCACCCTCCCCTGTCCCCCTGGCCTCCAACTGTTTCTCACACACCCCGCCCCCATGACAGCTACCACTCTCCAGACTAGAAGAACAAACTCACCAAAACACAAGAAAACTCTCCAGGCAAAAAGAACCTCATCAAACATAAGACAACCGAGCCAGCACACAGAAGGACATCAGGCACCAAGACGCATGTACCCTCCTTCACCTTAGCCCACACGTCAACCCACCCCACGCCCAACACGTCAACCCACCCCACGCCCAACACGTCAACCCACCCCACGCCCAACACGTCAACCCACCCCACACCCAACACGTCAACCCTCCCCACGCCCATTACCTAATACCACACAGGTACAAGGCCAAAGATCCCATTAGCTCAGCCCCAACACCCGTCCTTCTCTGCCAAAAGGATCAACTTCTCCCCAGGTGAGTCTCCCTGGAGCTGCCGTGCGGTATAGACGTGTCGCTTGACCGCTCCGGCAGTTTGGGGTAGTTGCCGTTTTCGCCAGCAGGGGGTGTGGGTGTCTCTACTCTCCCTGCTGTTCCTGGTGATGAGGACGTGGCGTGTTTTGCGATGGGCAGCCCTATTCCCGCTGTCGTGCGGTTAAACTCCATCGGATTGGAGTTTACTGGCCATGCTGGTTACCCGCTGGTGGACATGGTATTGAGTGACATGCTTCGAGTACCGGTTCGGGACGTATATGGTGTTGAGCTGGTCACTGCTCACCGTGTCATCATCAAGTTTGTGGGTGAGGCGGTGTACCGTGCTTTTCTACGGAGGTACGAGGGACGTACTTTGCAGCTGCAGAAAGGCACCCCCTCGGGATGCGACTGAGGTCAGACATTCCGTCCTCTGTCCGGCTGTTGGGGTACTACGTGCTGGTGTTCTATGCCCGACAACCCCGTACTTGCTTCTGGTGTGGCTTGTTGGGGCATCAGGTTGCCAGGTGTACTGTTGATCCGGTCGCTCCCGTGAACTTGTTCCGTGAAGAGGATTTCCCGCCGCTCCCTCTGGGGGAGGACTCCGGGGGTGAGGAGGTGAGTGTCCCGTTCACTGCTGAGGCTCCCCCAGCGTTGCCTGACGTTTCCCCGGTTGTCGCAGTCCCTCCTCCGGGTGTTGCGGTGCCGTCGGATGTTCCTCCTGACCATGTCTCTGGCCCTGCCAATCCCGTGGTCCTTCCTGGTAATCCCTGTGAAGCGTCGCCGTCTGCTTCCTCATCTTCGGATGTGGAACCTGGCCCTGCGTCCGCGCCTTGGGTCCCTGCTGTGCTGGGTGCTGGGGTGGCTGCGAAGCCTCCTGGTGTGTGTGGTCTGGTTCCTCCTGTGGTCGAGGCTGCTGCCGTTCTGCGTCATGCGTCGGTTCGTCCGGCTGGTTGTGCCCTGGTGGTGCCCGTGCTTCTGGATCTGCTTCCGGCTCCGACGATATCCGGCCAGAGCCCAAACATTCCAGGCATTCGTCTACTTCCTGGGCTGATGTTAGGGACTTCAGTGACTGTGGGTGTTCAGGTGTTGACGGTGGGGCTCCGGATGAGTCGTTGTCTCCATGGTTGGTGGTGGCGGAGGTACATGTGCCTGCTGGTGCTGATGCCTGTGTCTCGGGTGTGCCTCCTGTTCCTTCCCCGCCCGGGGGCTCTCAGCAGTGTGGTGTGGTGGCTTCCGCTGCCAGGTATGGTGCGGATGCTGGTGCTGCGCGTGGCCTGGTGGTGACTGAGAAAGGATGCCCACCGCCGTGGTTCCCTGCAGTCGTCTGGTGGTGTGCCTGTGGCCGCTGGTGCCCCTGTGGTGGTGCACTCTGTCGGGGCCCCCTCCTGCGGTGTTGTGCCTTGAGGACCTGGAGGCCCGGGTTGCCGAGTTCCTGCTGCTTGAACGGCCAGAGGATTTTTCTGATGAGCGGGTTCCAGGTGTATGGGATAGGGTGGCGGTTGCTCGCATCCGGAGGGACGTATGGGTTCCCTGTCTGCGGGTGTTTGTTGCCGGGGTTCCGGTTCAAATGGCGCCCCCGGTGATGGGTCAAGCCTCTTGGGGGAGGTGGCTGCTTTGGGAAGCGTTTAATGTGCGGTATCCCCGGGTCATGTTCACGGGCAAATATGTAAGCTGATTTTACTTTGACATGTATGTTATCCTTCTGCTTTGCTCGCATGTGTTTTTATTCTTAGCTTGTTGTGTGCTGTGCAATTTTCTTGTTGCGTTTCATGAAGTCCTTTATGTTGTGTTTTGTTCTCGGTCCTTCAGGCCGATGCGTGTTTGTTGTTGTGTATGTACCTATGTTTATTTTCTGATTTGCATGGTTTGCTTGTTTATTATTTGTTTTTAATTTGGCCTCGCCCTTTGTTGCGGGGCAGTTGGTTTGGTGTGAGTGTTTTTATTCATGTCTTGTTTCTGTGCTGTACATTTGCACTGGTGTTTTATTATTGCTTTACATGTTGTACTTGTTAATTATTTTTGTTTTGTTTGTTGTGTATTGTGATTGTCCTGTTATGTTTCCTGTTATGCATCTTGATGTTTGTTTTGTTTTATGATGTTTTGTTTTGAACTGTTACTGTGCTTGCTTGTTTGACATTGTTTTCTATTTTGAGTCTTGTTGTCTGATGTGTTTTTCCCTGCATTTATCGTGTTTGTATTTTGTTGTCCTGAGCTGTCGGCCTTTCAAACCGGTGGTCTATTGTTTTGCTTTGTTATGTTATGTTTTCTGTGTTTTTCCTGTTTTTATTGTATTTAAATTGAATGTTTTGCATGTAAAAATAAAAATAAAAAAAAAACTTCTCCCCAGACCACCCCCCCCCCCACACCCCCTAACCAAAATTGGCAACGTATACTCACTCACTTAACTTACCAAACACGATCATCACCAGAACTATCCACCACACAACCCAATGCACAAAGGAGAACCTCTCCAATTTAATCGCCACAAACACTCCCTCACCCAGTCAGTAAATAATGAAAATCACACAATTCAACGTTAGAGCCTACTACAGTATCAGGCACATAATTGCTAACTTTGTGGAGACCGAAAGACCGAATGTGCTGTGACTGAACAGTACATACGTTGCAAACTCTCACAAAATTAGACATTACGGCTACACAATATACCAATCCCCCGACGAAGCACAAAATGGTTTGTATTCTGGTTAAGAGCACATTCAAACGTGACCTCCTCACCACCATCTGGCAGCACAAACACTTCCTAGCAATCAGCAATCACACACAACATGGACAGATGATCATTGGCACCACTTGCATTCATTCAGATTCGCCGCTCGGCCACTGGAGGGGGTGGTTGTCGTGATTCCACTCCACAGTCGTTGCCTGACGTTGCTAGGTGGTGGTTCGCTGTTGACGGTGGAGTGGACGGTCCAGCCACCCCACACTCATCCCAGCTACTCCACAATATGACTATCAAAATGCAGACTGGGAAGCCTTCAATCAGCACCTAAAAACCAGCACACAACCCTACAACTTCAAAGATAAATGAGTCGCCTGTGGGCTGCCGAGCGGTGTGGACGTGTCGTTTGCCCGCTCCGGCAGTTTTGGGGTGATTGCCGTTTTCGCCAGCAGGGGGTGTGGGTGTGTCTACCCTCCCTGCTGTTCCTGGTGGTGGGGACGTGGCGTGTTTGCGATGGGCGGCCCTATTCCAGCTGTCGTGAGAAAAAACTCCATAGGTTTGGAGTTTACTGGCCGTGCTGGTTACCCGCTTGTGGACTTGGTCTTGAATGACATGCTCTGAGTCCCGGTCCATGACGTATATGGTGTCGAGCTGGTTTCTGCTCGCCGTGTCATCATCAAGTTTGTGGGTGAGGTAGTGTACCGTGATTTTCTCCGGAGGTACGAAGGGCGTACTTTGCAGCTCCAGGATGGCACCGGGTCTGTGACCATTTCGGACCGTAGTGGTGCTGTGACATATGTAAGTGTCCATGGCGCCCCCATGGAGTTTCCCGAGTCTCTCCTCCGGCGTTTCTTCCAGAGGTAGGGCTCCGTCGTCAGTGTGCGGATGAACTCGCTCTCGTCTGGAACATATTCGGGTGTGAAGACCAACATTCGGACCCCTCGTTATGCGAACTGAGGTCGGACATTCCATCATCTGTCCAGCTGTTAGGGTACTACGTGCGGGTGTTTTATGCCCGACAACCCCGTACTTGTTTCCGGTGTGGCTTGTTGGGGCATCAGGCTGCCTGATGTACTGCTGATCCGGTCGGTCCAATGAATTTGTTCCGTGAAGAGGATTTCCCGCCGCTCCCTCTGGAGGAGGACTCCGGGGGTGAGGAGGTGAGCGTCCCGTTCGCTGCCGAGGATCCCCCAGCGTCGCCCATTGTTCCCCTGGTTGTCGCCAGCACTCCTCCGGATGTTGCGGTGCCGTTGGATGTTACTCCTGCTCCAGTCTCTGGCCCTGCTGCTCCCGTGGGTCTTCCTGGTACTCCCTGAGGGCCTTCATCATCTAATTCCTTGTCTTCAAATGCTGGACCGGGCCCTGCAGCCTCACCTCATGTCCCTCCTGTGCTGGGTGCTGGGGTGGCTGCGGTGCCTCCTGCTGTGTGTGGTCCGGTTCCTTCTGTGGTAGAGGCTGCTGCCGTTCTGCGTCGGGCGTCAGTTCGTCCGGCTGGTGGTGCCTGTGTTTCTGGGTCTGCTTCTGGCTCTGACGATATACGGCCGAAGCCCAAGCGTTCCAAGCGTCCGTCCACTGCCTGGGCCGATGTTGGGGACTTCAGTGACTGTGGGTCTTCAGGTGTTGATGGCGTGGATCCGGATGCGTCGTTGTCTCCGCGGATGGTGGTGGCAGAGGTTCATGTGCCTGCTGGTGCTGATGCCCGTGTCTCGGGTGTGCCTTCTGTTCCTTCCCCGCCAGGGGGCTCTCCGCAGTGTGGTGTGGTGGCTTCCGCTGCCAGGTATGGTGCGGATGCTGGTGCTGGGCATGGCGTGGTAGTGACTTTATGCAAGGATGCGCACCGCCCTGGTTCCCTGCAGTCATCTGGTGGTGTGCCCGTGGCCGCTGGTGCCCCTGTGGTGGTGCCCTCTGACCGGCTCTCTCTTGCGGGGTTGCGACTTGAAGTTATGGAAGCCGCGGTTGCCGGGATCCTGCAGTCTGAACGGCCGGAGGATTTTCATGACGAGCAGGTTCCCGTTATATGGAGGAGGGTGGCGGTTACTCGCCTCCGGCATGACACCATCTGGGTTCCCTGTTTGCAGGTGTTTGTTGCCAGGGTTCCGGATAACATGGCGTTCCCGGTGGAGGGTGTAGCCTCTTGGGGGAGGTAGCTGCTTTGGGAGGTGTTCCATGTGCGGTTCCCCCGGGTCTTGTTCCCGGGCAAATATGTTAGCTGATTTCTTGTTCCTGAAGTGTTGTGTGCCCCTATGGCCTACTTGTATTCTATGCCCGTGCCTCTCCCTTCTTTGTTGCGAGGCCGGTGTTTTGGTGAGGGAGTTTTTTTGTTCCTGTATTTGCTTTTATGTTGTTGTTGTTTTGTCATGTGTGTTTTACTTATGCATTGCTTGACTGTTGTTTTTTTTATTTTTTATTTGTTTTATTTTTATTTTTTATTTTATTTTTATTAGTTTGTTTTTATTAGTTTTTATTATATTTTATTATTGTTTTTGTTATTTTTATTATTGTTTTTATTGTTGTTTTTGGCCTGTTGTGTGCGTGCGATTTTCTTGTTCTATTTCATGATGTCCTTTATGATGTGTTTGTTCTCAGTCCTTCAGGCTGGTGCTTGTTTGTTGTGTATGTTACTATGTTTTGTTTTCTTGATTGCATGGATTGCTTGTTTGTTATTATTGTATAATCTGGCCTCTCCCTTTGTTGCGAGGCGGTTGGGTTGGTGTGAGTGTTTTTATTCATGTCTTCTTTCTGTGATGTACCTTGCACTGGTGTTTTATTAGTGCATTACAATGTTGTACCTGTTTAATTTTGTTTTGTTTGTTGTTTATTGATTTTCTTGTTATGTTTCATGTTATACATCTTGATGGTTGTTTTGTTTATACTGTTTTGTTTTGTAATGTTACTGTGCTTGCTTGTTTGACATTGTTTTCTCTTTTAATGTTTGCTCTTGCATTTCTCATGTTTGTAATTTGCTGTCGACCCTTCTGGCCGGTGGTTTATTGTTTTGCTTTGTTTTGATAATGTACTTATTGTTTTTATTGTATTTAATTTGCATGTGTTACATGTAAAAATAAAAATAAATAAAAAAAACTTCCAAGATAAACCAACCAGACAGACAGACTCCCAAATCCTCACCATCCAAAACATCATAATAAAAGCAGCTGACACAACCATACCAAAAACCACCCACAAAACCAGATACTCCTTCTGTCCCTCCATCAGAACCAGGAGGCTACTCACCTGCTACCACAACATTCTCCTGCAGCCTTTACAGATACGGCCAGGTAAACACAGATCTCACTATACATACTCAAAAACCACATACTCAACAGCCTTGACCTAGACCATACCAACCACTGGCAGAAACTCATACAAAAAACTGAACTACACAGAAAAACAACTCTACAACAATTCTGGAACTTCATAAAGAGGATTAGGGGAAACCCCTCCTCTTCTCTCTTTACATACATCACTCATATTAATCAAAACTTCTCTGATCCTTCAGAAGTAGTAGACATATTTAAACAACACTGGCAGGACATCATCAACACCCCCCCCCCCCACAGCCAACAGCAATTCGCAACATTAACAGAGTAGAAACATGGATTCGACACAACCATCTAGCCACTAGGAAGACACTAGGAAACATATACGAAAAACGTATAAATCACAAACTTAATCATCTAGAACACAAAAACATAGAAACGGACAAACAATTTGGCTTCAGACAACACCGCTACACACATGACGCACTGTTACGGACCCGAGCCCAGCGTCCGAGCAGTGACGACCGCGCCATCTGTGGGTCAGCTCCCGAAACCCCCTCCAAATGGACGACGCCATCTAGTGAGGACGAGATATACTGGCCACAAGGGCTAGTTTCCCGTCCTGATCAGCTCATAACACACCCGCTGCTGACCTCTGGTGAGGTGGAGCTTAGACAGCAACGCCATCTATGGAGTGGATAGGTGGGCGTTTGTGTCTAAGCCTGTAAGTGAGGTGCCCTAGTGTCCCTATTACTGATGACGTGTCCAATTACAGAGTCGACCTGGGACTGCTGTAATGGAAGTTGGATCAGTCTACCAAAGGCAGCCGTAGAACCTCCACGCATTTGCTGTAGAAGCTCCGAGTCACCCCCCGGATGAACACTGTTGTGTTAGCCTGCCTGTGACGTGGCAGTGGAGGATTTGTTGTACCCGGGACTGACTGGTGGAGAAGACTAACCACTGGGGTGTTGTGGTGAGGAGAGTGATCTGTGGAATCACACGAGGCTCCTGCCTAGGGCTCGCAACCCTAGTATCGGTCGTGGAGTGGCCTACGCAGCGTCGCTGTTTGGAACCTGCCAGCTATAGGCTGGATTTGTGGTTGACGGCCTCCAGGGCGGTGCACCCAGTGGGACTGTGATTTGGCTGGCCTGTGGCCGGGGTAGACTCGCGAAGGGAATCAAAGGATTCATCGTGAGGCCACAAGAGAACCAGGACCACTCGTCTTGAGCACCGTGAACGTCTTGAGTCTTCGGAGGAAGACAAGTGATTGTAAATAAGTGTAGTAATAGTAACAGCGTGTGACTGTTTATATATTTATTTATGGAGGTGGTGCGAATATATATTTATTTCTGAGCAGTTTTATCCCTTCCCCTTTAATTTACTTGCGTTACGGAGCACACCCCTTGAAAGCCACTACTAGCTTGGGGCCGGATACCCAAGCTCTACTAACATCAGAGAAAGAACCCAGTTGCGACCCAAGAGGGCCGTAACACGCACTGAACGTAGTAACACACTACCTCTCCATTAACAAGCACCAAAGGGTCAAGACGGCCCTCATAGCAAAGTACGTTGAAAAGGCGTTCGACACAGTATGGCACGATGACCTGCGATACAAACTCTGTACTCTATTCCAACTACCTGACAACATGCAGAAGCAGCTATGCAGCTTATTAACAAATAGAAAGATGCAGATTAAGTTCCTCAGCAAGCTGTCAGGATACTTCAACCTAAGTGCTGGAGTCCCCCAGGGCTCAGTTCTCTCACCGACTCTGTACATACTCTACATAAACGACATTCCTGACCCAACATACTGGACATCTATGACCCTTTGCTATGCTGACCTGGATTAAGGGAATATTCCAGCAAATGTGGGATGAATTCAGTGAAGGACTGAGGGTAATGAGGGAGACAGTTGCCAACCTGCAGGAAGAACTAAGGGCAGCAAAGGAGGAGATAAGAAGCCTGAAGGAGACTCTCCCCCCAATACCAGACACAAACCGTACCTCAGGGAGATGGGAATGCTACTGTTAAGGGGACTTCTACAACACAACCCTCTTTTTGCAGAATTGCTTAAAAAGAGCCCTAAAGCTAGGTCTGCAGTTAAGGAAGTTGCCATGGAAGTGGCTTCTTAGGAAGCAGCTAGAGGTACTAGCCAGCTGATAGAGCTGAAAAGAGCAGATGTAAAAGTTGGCATTACCCTGGAAACACAAACCGTAACTGTCTATTTTCCGCTTGTTGCAACTTGTAATAAAGTTGTTACATCTTGGCTTAACGTGTTGTTGACGTATTAGAACGTTGTTACAACTTGCTATATTGGTTGTTATAAGTGGTTAGGTGTTAAAAGTTGTTCGAGCGTTGTACCAACGTCGTAGTTTCGGTGTGTGTTTGGCGGGTAATGAGCAAACAGGGACCAGTCCAGTGGCAAGGAGAGACTAGGACAAAAATGAAGTTAATGAGATCCTTGAAGAGGTAAAGATGGAGAGGGCTGACCAAAATATTGAGAAAATTTCAGGATCGGACGGTACAACAAGGACAGAAAGTTGCCATGGTAGAGGTGGTATTCACAAGCGAGAGAACAAAAGAGGACTTGTTAGCAGGGAGGAGCGGACTAGCAAATGTACAGTTCAAAAAAGTTATCCTACAGAAGGATGTGACATGGGACGAGAGAAGGAGGGCAGCAGCCGCGAGGAGGGAGTGCAGGGAGAGAGAAAGGAATCTGGGAGCCACAACCCCGAGCCCTACAATCCCAGAGGGGAGCAGGGAACCCTCCACAAGCAGTTCAACAGTGTGCGAAAAGCACATCTCACACCCCATCCTCCACCCAATAGATGCCCTACCTGCCCCAACCCCTGGTGCCCAAGGTGCCCACCTTGGGTACCCTCCCCCCCCCTCTCCCCAGGATCTCCCATCTTCCCCACCCCCCACCCCCTCCCTAATCCCCCCATGCCCTTCCTTCTCCCCCACCCCCAAGCCATCCATTCTCCTCCACCCCCACCAAACTCTCCAGTATCCCCCACCCACCTGAGCTCTCCATTCTCCCCCACTTTCCTAAGCCCTCTCTCTTCTTCCTCAACCCCCTCAGCACTCCCTTTGCCCTAACATCCCCCCCCAAGCCCTCCTCTCTGTTATGCCCCACAAGGCCCCCATTCCCCCCATCCCTCCAAACACTCCCTCCTCCCACACCCACCAAGCCTCCCCTTCTCCCACACTCCCCCAAGCCTTCCCCTCTCACCCCCCCCCCAGCCTCCCGAACCCCCCAAGCTCTCTTTTCTCCACAACCCCCTCAAGCCCTCCCTCTACACCACCCTTCCAGCCCCCACACAGCCCAGATCCCCCAGGTCCCCCTTTATAGAGAGGCGCACCTCCCTTCCTGGTGCCTCCCTGTTTCCTTGCTTCAGGGGAAGCAATACGATCTGAGAAAGGACAAAAGAGTCAGTTTCAGGGTGATGTACTCGAACATAGATGGGATCACAAGCAAGGCAAGTGAACTAAGGGAAAGAGCACAAGTAGTGAAGCCAGATGTAATCGGACTCACAGAAACAAAACTCTCTGGAATCATAACGAATGCGGTGTTTCCCCAGGACTACACTGTAATAAGGAAAGAGAGGGAAGGAAGGGGAGGAGGTGGAGTGGCCCTACTACCGAGAAAGGAATGGAGTTCCAAGGAGATGGTCATCCCGGGCTGTGAGGGATTCAGAGACTACATAACAGGCACTATGGCAATGGGAGGACCAAAAGTAGTAGTAGCAGTAATATACAACCCTCCACCAAATGACAGAAGATCCAGGCAAGAGTATGATAAAAACATGGCAGTTAACACTATAATTGAGAAGGCAGCCTCTGCTGCCTGTAGAAATAGATCCCATCTTCTCATCATGGGGGGACTTCAATCACGGAAGGATAGACTGGGAGAACAAGGAATCTCATAGAGAGCCAAACTAATGGAGGTGGCGACAAGAAACTTTCTAAGCCAACATGTCAGAGAATCCACTACGATGAGAGGAAACGATGAATCAGCGAGACTCGACCTAGTCTTCACTCTGAACGACTCTGACATAAGGGAAATCGGTTTCAAGGCCCCAGTAGGAATGAGCGATCACAGTACACTGGTGTTTGAGTATCTAGTTGAAGAAGGGTTATTGAACTCGAGGAGGGGTACTGAAAACAAAAGGCTGGCATTCTGTAAGGAAAACTATGAGGAGATAAGAAGATTCCTAACAGACATAACATGGGAAACTGAGCTCAGGAGAAAGATGGCCCAATACATGATGGACTACATCACGCAGAAGTGCAAGGAGGCAGCAAACAAGTTTGTCCCAGTCTAAAAGGAAGACAACGAAATGAAGATGAGAAACCCATGATTTAATCAGAGATGTAGGATAGCTAAGCAACAAAGTAAAAGGGCGTGGAGAAACTATAGGAATAACAGGACACTTGAGAACAAAGAAAGATACCAGAGTGCCAGGAATAATTATGTCAGGATGAGAAGAGAGGCAGAAAGACAATACGAAATTCACATTGCAAGCAAGGCAAAGACTCAACTTAAATTGCTGCACAGCCACATCAAGAGAAAAACCACTGTAAAGGAACAGGTAATGAAATTATGGATAGGGGAAGAAGGGTTCACTACAAACGACAAGTAAGTGTGTGAGGAAGTGAAAAAATTCTAGGAGGTCTTCACCTTAGAGCAAGGAGAAATTCCAGAGATAACAGTGGGAATAGTTAACCAGGAACCACTAGAGGAGTTTGAGATTAGCAGTGGGGAAGTAAGGAAGTTGTTACTACAGTTGGATGTGACAAAGGCTATAGGCCCAGAAGGAATCTCCCCTTGGATACTAAAGGAAGAAGCAGAAGCACTGTGCTTGCCACTCTCCACAGTGTAATAACAAGTCACTGGCAACAGGGGAACTGCCAGAAATTTGTAAAGCAGCTAATGTAGTCCCAATATACAAGAAAGGGGATAGACAGGAGGCACTGAACTACAGGCCATTGAATGAATGGTTCAACAAATGGCTGCTCAAGTTCAACCCGAGTAAATGTAAAGTAATGAAACTAAGCGACAGAAACAGAAGGCCAGACACAGGATACAGAATGGGAGATGAAGTACTTCATGAAATGGACAGAAAGAATGATCTAGGGGTTGATATCACACCAAACCTGTCTCCTGAAGCCCACATAAAAAGAATTACGTCAGCGGCATATGCGAGGCTGGCTAACATCAGAACAGCATTTAGGAACCAGTGTAAGGAATCATTCAGAATCATGTATACCACATATGTAAGACCAATCCTGGAGTATGCGGCCCCAGCATGGAGCTCGTACCTTGTCAAGCACAAGACAAAGCTAGAAAAAGTTCAGAGGTATGTCACTAGACTAGTCCTGGAACTAAGAGGCATGAATTACGAGGAAAGGCTGTGAGAGATGCACCTTCCAAAATCCTCAGGGGTATTGACAGGGTAGACAAGGATAAACTATTCAACACTGGTGGTATGCGAACAAGGGGACACAGGTGGAAACTGACTACCCAAATGAGCCACAGGGACGTTAGAAAGAACTTTTTCAATGTCAAGAGTAGTTAACAGGTGGAATGCATTAGGCAGTGATGTGGTGGAGGCAGACTCCATACACAGTTTTAAATATAGATATGATAAAGCCCAGTAGGCTCTGTACACCAGTTGATTGACAGTTGAGAGGGGGGGACCAAAGAGCCAGAGCTCAATCCCCGCAAGCACAAATAGGCGAGTACATCCCGAAAGTAAACACCACCACAGTACTTGGACTCGCATCAGACTTCAACCTCCGCCTTCACACACACACACAGTATCCAAGAGAGCTATAGCCTCCAAAGCTCTACCCCCTCAGACATGCTTCCCAGGCTACCATGCTCTATCTATATAAAACATTCTCAGACTCCTAACATATGCATAAGAACATAAGAATAAAGGTAACTGCAGAAGGCCTATTGGCCCATACGAGGCAGCTCCTATTTATAAGAACATAAGAACAAAGGTAACTGCAGAAGGCCTATTGGCCCATACGAGGCAGCTCCTATCTGTAACCACCCAATCCCACTCATATACTTGTCCAATCCGCGCTTGAAACAATCGAGGGACCCCACCTCCACCACGTTACGCGGCAATTGGTTCCACAAATCAACAACCCTGTTACTGAACCAGTATTTACCCAAGTCTGTCCTAAATCTAAACTTATCCAAGTTTATACCCATTGTTTCGTGTTCTGTCTTGTGTTGATACTTTTAATACCCTATTAATATCCCCCCTGTTATGTCCATTCATCCACTTGTAAACCTCTAT
Source organism: Procambarus clarkii (assembly GCF_040958095.1). Taxonomy (NCBI): domain Eukaryota; kingdom Metazoa; phylum Arthropoda; class Malacostraca; order Decapoda; family Cambaridae; genus Procambarus; species Procambarus clarkii. The sequence goes on from NW_027189733.1 coordinate 90,487, forward strand.
TATGTCACCCCTAACTCTTCGCCTTCCAGTGAATGCAACTTAAGCTTTGTTAATCTTTCTTCATATGAAAGATTTCTAATTTGGGGAATTAACTTAGTCATCCTACATTGGACACGTTCAAGTGAATTTATATCCATTCTATAATACGGCGACCAAAACTGAACTGCATAATCTAAATGGGGCCTAACCAGAGCAAGATATAGCTTAAGAACCACACCAGGTGTCTTGTTACTAACGCTTCGATTAATAAATCCCAGTGTCCTATTTGCCTTATTACGAACATTCATGTATTGATCCTTTTGTTTTAAATTCTAACTAATCATAACTCCCAGATCTCTTTCGCAATCCGACTTCGCAATCTCAACACCATCTAGCTCGTATCTTGTAACCATCATCATTACCTAGCCTTAGAACTTTACATTTATCAGCATTAAACTACATTTGCCAATCCTTTGACCATTTCAAAACCCTATCTAGATCAACTTGAAGTGATAGTGAGTCCTCCTCCGAATTAATTTCCCTACCGATTTTCGTATCATCGGCAAATTTGCAAATGTTGCTACTCAAACCTGAATCTAATCTGAATATTCAAACCTGAATATAATCACCCAATCCCACTCAAATACATGTCCAACACACCCTTCAAACAATCGAGGGACCCCCTCCTCCACTACGTTTCGTGGTAATTGGTTCCACAAATCAACAACCCTGTTACCGAACCAGTATTTACCAAAGTCTTTCCTAAATCTAAACTTATCCAATTTATACCCATTGTTTCGTGTTCTGTCTTGTGTTGATACTTTTAATAACCTATTAATATCCACTTTGTTATGCCCATTCACCCACTTGTAAACCTCTATTATGTCACCCCTAACTCTTCGCCTTTCCAGTGAATGCAATTAAGCTTTGTTAATCTTTCTTCATATGAAAGATTTCTAATTTGGGGAATTAACTAAGTCATCATACGCTGGACACGTTCAAGTGAATTTATATCCATTCTATAGTATGGCGACCAAAACTAAACTGCATAATCTAAATGGGGCCTAACCAGAGCAAGATATAGCTGAAGAACAACACCAGGTGTCTTGTTACTAACGCTTTGATTAATAAATCCCAGTGTCCTATTTGCCTTATTACGAACATTCATGCATTGATCCTTTGGTTTTAAATTCTTATTAATCATAACTCCCAGATCCGTTTCGCAATCCGACTTCACAATCTCAACACCATCAAGCTCGTATCTTGTAACCATCATCATTACCTAGCCTCAAAACTTTACATTTATCAGCATTAAACTGCATCTGCCAATCCTTTGACCATTTCAAAACCCTATTAAGATCAACTTGAAGTGATAGGGAGTCTTCTTCCGTGTTAATTTCCCTACCTATTTTTGTATCATCGGCAAATTTGCAAATGTTGCTGCTCAAACCTGAATCTAAATAATTTATATATATTATAAACAACAGAGGTCCCAGGAGAGAGCCTTGAGGCACTCTACTAACAACATTATCCCACTCTGACTCCAGGGCAAACTGGGGCATGTTCAAACAACACATTGATGATACTGATCTCACTTATGAATACAATGACAAACATCACACTGACAGTGACACACAAGCATGCAACACACAAGACACCATCATACATGCAGCAAACATCTCCATTCCTAACACCACACAAACCACATTTCACTTTTCAACCCTTCCGTTCTCACTAAACGCCTCCCAGCTTGTTATCACTCTCGAGTCCTACACAACACACATCGCTAGGGACAAGTACTCTGGGAACTCAAAACTAAAAAAACATATCCTCAACAGCCTGGATCAGTGTTATTCAACCTGGGTGGATAGTCCACCTTATAGTGGACGAGATTAAGTGAGGGTGGACAGCTGTCTAGGGGTGGACTACTGGGTGGACGAGATCCTCACCTGCACATGTCTGTATAATATAAACCTATTGCAGTTGGTGCAGCAGTTGATGCAACAAGAAATGATGATGTTTCAGATCAAGATGGTGCTGCATCACAGGACTTCACAGAGGAAAAGGAGGCTTCCAAAAGGGATGCATCGCACATTGTATTTGGATTCTTCCGGCCAGTACAAGTAGCTTCAAATCCCTTCCCACCAGGCAAGTGCTTCTTTTGTAATGCCACGTACAGTAATGAAAATGTTGTTCCTTCAAAACTTGCACGGCATTTAAAGACGAAGCACCCTGAACACCAAAACAAATCAAAGCAATTTTTTGAGGCAACTTTGGAAGCATACTTGAAGCAACAGTCGACCTTTAAAAGTCAAGTTAAGCCCTTTGACATGAAAACACTTACTCTTGCTTCTCTTAAGATGACACACATCGTTCTTCAGAAAAAAAGTCATTCACTGAACTTAAAAATAATTTACTTGAAGTAGCAGCTGACCTTATACACTGAGGGAAAGATGCACTGAAAAAAGTGACGCAGATTCCGTTGTCTGATACTACAATAAGTCGTCGGTCTGTGATGTTAGCAGATGACCTGAAGGAACAGCTTGTTAAAAAATTGCATCTAGCCGCTTCGTTTGGCATTCAACTAGATGAAACCACAGACATAGAAGGAGAAGCACAGCTAATTGTTTACTGTCGGTTTCCAGATTTAGAAGAGAAAACCTTTGTTGAACATTATTTGTGCTGCCTCCAACTGGGCTTAGAAACAACAGCACACAACATTTTTCATGATTTCATTATTGACGAGGGCATTGACTGGTCAAAATGCAAGTTGGTTACTACTGATGATGATGCAAAAGCTATGATCGGTGCAATCAACGGCGTTGTAAAGACAATCCGAGCGGTCTCACCAAATTGTATCGCAATTCACTGCGTGATTCACAGGGAAGCGTTAGTGGCAAAGCGACTGAACGAAACTAGAAATGATAAGGAGAAAAGTGACTTTGAGCTTCTACTTGATGATGATGTCAAAATGGTTAATCATATTTGTGTGCATGCTAAAAAAAACAGTTTCGTGAGTTATGGAAGGATATGGAACCCAATTTCACAAAACTCCTCCTTCATACTGAAGGTACGTTGGCTATTTCGGAGTAAAGTTCTTAATCGCGTATTTGCATTGAGAGAGCAGCTCTGTGTTTTCTTTACTGAGGAAGCAAACCCCCATGGCAGTTAAATGTCAGGATGTGCTCTGGCTGGCAAAACTGTCTTACATGGCTTCAATCTTCGATCATCTGAACAAGCTAAACATCAGTCAGCAAGGCAAAGGTGGGGATATTATAGGTATAGGGAAAATAAATGCATTTAAACTGAAGGTGAAAAAATAGAAAAGCAATGTAGAAAAGAGGTGCTTTTCTGATTTTTAATTATTTGACACATTTATGAGAGAATGTGGCTGGGAACATGGTATGCTGGCAACAGAGCAGACACTGGTGGAGTTACTATGTCACACTTAGTTATCAAACACCTTACTTTAATGCAAGAAAACCTTGACTTCTATTTTCCAGACAGTGAGAATGACCAGCTGACCTCCAAAATGTGGAGGCAGCAACTAATAAACTAAAACTCCAGAGAATTCAAAACAGAGCACTTAGATCGATACTTAACACTAGATGGGAAGAGTTCAATACCAGCGAAAGCCTCCATGACAGTACTAACATTTCTGCTCTAAATGTCTATTGGAAATCTCTACTATACAAACAGATTGACAGACTCCTCTCTTATGACGACCAACACACTGATTTTTCTCTTACACACTTTTAGACACAAACGTAACGCACACGACCTCTTCTCTACCATCCATCCACCTTCACCTAACTCTGTATTTCGTTAGTCCTCAGCTCTCAACACCCAGCATCCACCAAAATGTTCAGCTCTCAACACCCAGCACAAAGCATCAGTAAACGTTCAGCCCTGACGCTTTTGAGCCAATCACTGTGATGATGTGAGTTTTGTGATGTCCCCTGTTGTTGCCACTGAAACACCAGATTGAGTTCTAGCCTCAAATGCCGCAACCTAACGACATGCAACTGGGTTTAGCCCTGGCAATTTTTCTCCTCCTAAATCTACTTCCTCTCCCCCTCACATACTACTTCTGTCCCCACTTCCACCCTGTGGGGTGTCTTATCCTGTATCTGGTCTTAGTCTTAGTCCCATCACTGAGTTTAGCGTCAGCCGACATCGAGGCCGGACGTGTGTGTGGCGCTCCAGACATTTACCAGCTAGATGGTGCTCCGGATCTCTTTGCCTCTGACATTATTTATGCACTGCGTGCTTAGGACCTCATACTTCATCCACACCGACGTTATCAAGCTGAAAGGACTGTGTTCGTCAGGTGGATCTCCACCTTAATCTCAGATAAGTCGCCTGATGCTATTATTGTGAATGTAAACAGGATCTACAACATGGCGATGGATGGGGAGACGTCCACTGTCTCGTCGTCTGAAAGCGTTGACAACGATGAGGAACTTGGAGACTTGCCGGCAGCAGGGACACACACTGATAAAGATGGTTCCCCGTGCGTTGAGGAGGATCAAGACGGCCCCTTCCTAGACAGCAGACATCACAGTAAGGCGAACAAACGAGAGGCGGACTGGCGCCACTACCACGAGGTAAACAATGGTCAACCCGGCCCCACGTGGTCTACCTGTGAGGTAAACACTGGTCAACCCGGCCCCACGTGGTCTACCGCGAGGTAAACACTGGTCAACCCGGCCCCACGTGGTCTACATGCGAGGTAAACAATGGTCAACCCGGCCCCACGTGGTCTACCATGAGGTAAACAATGGTCAACCCGGCCCCACGTGGTCTACCGCGAGGTAAACAATGGTCAACCCGGCCCCACGTGGTCTACCATGAGGTAAACAATGGTCAACCCGGCCCCACGTGGTCTACCATGAGGTAAACAATGGTCAACCCGGCCCCACGTGGTCTACCGCGAGGTAAACAATGGTTAACCCGGCCCCACGTGGTCTACCGCGAGGTAAACAATGGTCAACCCGGCCCCACGTGGTCTACCGCGAGGTAAACAATGGTCAACCCGGCCCCACGTGGTCTACCGCGAGGTAAACAATGGTCAACCCGGCCCCACGTGGTCTACCTGCGAGGTAAACACTGGTCAACCCGGCCCCACGTGGTCTACCTGCTGAGGTAAACAATGGTCAACCCGGCCCCACGTGGTCTACCATGAGGTAAACAATGGTCAACCCAGCCCCACGTGGTCTACCGCGAGGTAAACAATGGTCAACCCGGCCCCACGTGGTCTACCTGCGAGGTAAACAATGGTCAACCCGGCCCCACGTGGTCTACCGCGAGGTAAACAATGGTCAACCCGGCCCCACGTGGTCTACCACGAGGTAAACAATGGTCAACCCGGCCCCACGTGGTCTACCGCGAGGTAAACAATGGTCAACCCGGCCCCACGTGGTCTACCGCGAGGTAAACAATGGTCAACCCGGCCCCACGTGGTCTACTGCGAGGTAAACAATGGTCAACCCGGCCCCACGTGGTCTACCGCGAGGTAAACAATGGTCAACCCGGCCCCACGTGGTCTACCGCGAGGTAAACAATGGTCAACCCGGCCCCACGTGGTCTACCGCGAGGTAAACAATGGTCAACCCGGCCCCACGTGGTCTACCGCGAGGTAAACAATGGTCAACCCGGCCCCACGTGGTCTACCGCGAGGTAAACAATGGTCAACCCGGCCCCACGTGGTCTACCGCGAGGTAAACAATGGTCAACCCGGCCCCACGTGGTCTACCGCGAGGTAAACAATGGTCAACCCGGCCCCACGTGGTCTACCGCGAGGTAAACAATGGTCAACCCGGCCCCACGTGGTCTACCGCGAGGTAAACAATGGTCAACCCGGCCCCACGTGGTCTACCGCGAGGTAAACAATGGTCAACCCGGCCCCACGTGGTCTACCATGAGGTAAACAATGGTCAACCCGGCCCCACGTGGTCTACCGCGAGGTAAACAATGGTCAACCCGGCCCCACGTGGTCTACCGCGAGGTAAACAATGGTCAACCCGGCCCCACGTGGTCTGACGACAAACATCCACTAAACCAAGGTAGGCCAAATTCTTCTGGCTTGAAAACTTTGGTAATTTCATTTGTTCGCAAGGATGTACTAAGGATATAAGATATGGACTCTGCTCTGGTGTTTTTCTCTTAACACGAAGTAATATGATGTGTAAACCTGTAACACTTACGCATTTTGTGAACGGTAAACTAGAAACGTTAGCATGCTTAATACCCTACAATGGTACAGACGTATCCTTTCTGGGTATATACAACCCTGGTGGCGCAATAAACTAAAATGAACTGGAATTCTATCTTGACCAATTATGACACCCGATTATTATTACAATCTCAATGGTAACCACTCCACATGTAAGCAGAGTACCCATAATACTGCAGGCACTGACCTATATAACTACTTAGACACTGCACCATATATTCTTCTTTCACCGCCCTACCTCGCAACTTATTATAACTACACAACCAATTATGAAGCCTCACTTGACATCTGCTTTGGCTCGATACACTGTCAACATGAACTACAGTTTGGTACTGGAGCAGATATTGGTAGTGACCACAAACCCCTCATCATAACATTTAGTAACTTTCAGCCACCAACCAGCCCTAACACTCCCCAAATGGAACATTAATAAACTAGATAAACATAAATGGGCTGATATTGTCCGTCTCCCAGATACAGACGATGTAGTCCCGAGATGTAGACCTTAACACGTGAGTCTACATTCACCTCAGCCATAAATTCTGCAGCACTCAAATGTCCAAGAAAACCTCAGGACATAGTTCAAACAAACCACTTGAACCGTGGTGCGAGCCATACAAAAGCAAAGACGTCAACCCTCCCTATAAAACTGGGTCAATCTCCACTGGCCGCGGCAGCAGCCAAAAAAAAACCATATTGAGGAGCGTGCCAATATTCTTGCTGAATGTCTTAAATTGACCCCCCCCCCACCCTCTCATCACCTTTCCTTCATGCCCAAGAACTCTCCTTCAGACAAGAAATTGACTGTGCCAAACCTCTGCCCATGCTCGGCGTCGACAACATGTACACCTTAAGCTAGCTACAATTATCTTTAACCCATTTACCTATTGGTAAGGTACCTGGAGATGATGAAATTCCACATGAACTTATCAAATATCTTCCATTGACTGCACATAGCGCTCTTCTAAACTATTACAACCTATGCTAGACTCACAAGAATATCTCCTCACAATGGCAGACCAGTATTAATGTTCCTTTCCATAAACCAGGAAAAGACCTATCCCAACCTGCGTCATACAGACCTATCTTCTTATTATTATGTCTTGGTAAATTCATGGAAAGATTAGCACATACTCGCCTCCAATGGTAACTTGAGTATAATAATATTTTATCGTCACTTTAAGCTGGGTTTCGAACGCAATGTGTCGCACTTGATCAAATTCTCTGCCTTGAACATGAAATTCCCACCTCTCTTAGAGGTGTGAATTTTGGAAATCATGTGCGCAAGAGGAGCGGAACACTAAATCCGCAATCAATTTTGTATTGTTCTCTACCTAGACCTTAAAGAAGTTTTTGATAGCATTCCTCATACTTGCCTCTTGATAAAGCTTGCACGTTTAGGTGTACAGGGAAGATTACTTCCATGGCTACAGTCCTATCTCTGTACAGTCAGAGATAGGACTCTACAGAGATAGTCCTGGTATTGACCTCCAAACCCTATATGTTAGGCAGTTTTTAGATAGTATTTCAATACAAACGGGTGTCCCACAAGGCTCCATACTAAGCCCAACCCATTTTGCTGCATTCTTGGTAGATTTACCTAACACCCATCCTGTTCACCTATCAGTGTACGCTAACAATTTAACATTGTATTATTCAGACAATGCCCTACCTAATACAGTCTCAACAATGCAAACAGCACTTGACCACTTCATTACTTGGACACAACAATGGGGCCTCCAAGTTAGTACTACCAAAACCTATCAGATTTTCACTAAAAAAAAAAAAAAGACTTGTTAATCTACCCAACCTCCTAAACAGATGACACAACCACTCCCACCTGGGGAGCACACCATAAAATTTTACTCCGTTTCTATACAACCTACATTTTGCAGTTACCTAGACTATTGTTGCCAGGCATATCCGTCGACTGTGCCTACTAACCTACAGAGCTTTGAGGTCATACAAAATAATGCCATGCGACGCAATACATTCCACTCGTATCCTCGGCCCTCACAAGCTTAGCCACTAGACGAGACACAATGTGTGCCAACTATCTGTCACTCTGTACCACTGCTCACCAGACACACCCATACAGATCAACAAGTGACATAACAGTCAAATGGCTAGTAAGAGTAAACAACCCAGTGGCAAAAGGTTGTGGGTGTAGTTCGTTTGTGTCTAAGGCAATGTTTATGTGATAATGCGTCTAGCTTGAGCGAGTGGTGGACCCTCAGGCATCTGCCCTGCTGTGCGCCTCGTGGCCCATTGTCATGGCAACCCGGCATACCAACCTACTTCCTGCTGTGCTTGATAATCCAAATGATCTCCAACCAATGGAAGCAAAGTCCGTCTGGTTCCACTGGATGGAAAATCAGAAAGTGAGTGGCAGCTACATCAGTCACAACATGCTTCAAGAAATTCTAGGCATGCAGAATTTGCTGATGGGTAGGAGATAATTGGTAATGATGAGAGCAACACAGGAACCCGAGTGAAGAATGTGGAGGTGGGTGACGGTAGGACCACACAGCAAGGGGAACGGCCTCCTTAACAACTTCTCCAGAACATTATTGAACTCAGTCTGACCAAGTCTAACTTCTGCCTACATGTGTGTGTTACATAAGCAAGATGATGTCATCAGTTGGCTGGTTGAAGACGAGATTAGTAATATAGTTTACCAGATATGTCATCAATCACCCTAGAAAATTTAAGGAGTATCTTGTTGCTAGTTTTTCAAGGGAGTTTTCTGTTGATAGAGCTGCTAATCTTGAAGGGGTCTACATGGCAAGACGGATAAACAAGTATAGTTAACCTCTCAAAAGAATCATTGTCTGGAAAGACAATGAACCTCCTCATCAACAACATTGCTTCCTTGGAAGTTTCATCCAACCAAGTTCTATTAGACCTTGGATATCCTCTCCTGTTATCTGTTATAATTGCCACGGTACTAATCATGTGTAAGTACTGTTGACGTGAATATGTGTGCAGGTTCTGTGCTGACTGTTACGAACCTTACCTCCTGTGGAGGTTAGTTTCAAGTATAAAATGTTGGTGGACACAGTGGAGAATTTTTGATAGGAAAATATCTACAGCTGATTTCAGGGAGGCCGCGAGTTACCAGTAATACTCCGCCCAGCAAAGTAGTACCTTCTCTGCTGGAGATTGTCAGGAATAATGTGAACTGGAATATCCTAACTATGTGAGGGAAAAAATGGACTCCATCTAAAAGCATGCATGGGGAATATGGTAAATAAAGTCAATAAAGGGTTTGGTTGCAAATGTAAAACAGAGTATTAAGGGGCGATGACGCAAGAGGTGGACGCCATCTTGACTTGAGGGGAGGTGGATACGTTGACAACCTAATCCTGCTATTTGAGGGTTTTTTCCGGCCATACAGTCAGGTAAGCCCATCTTAGTATCTAAACAGGGTTGCAAGATATTGTATAGTAGTTATGCAGACTTTGGAGATGTTTGTAAGAGAGTCCAGGTTTCCTTGAGGTGTAAATGTGTGTGTCATCGGTGGATAGCTCTGGTGGCTGTGTGCACGGTTCCAGGTTTGGGACGGAGAGCCTTATAGTATCTAGAGCCCACATGGGGGGCTATATCACTCCAACTGACCATGTATTGTAAGGATATTACCTTATTGAATATGTTTGTGTGTCTTTGCATATAAGTTTGTGTCTATGTACTAGGCTGTTTTACCTTACTCCTTGATTTGTCCTAGGCTCGAGTACAATCATCTATTCCCCTAGACAACATTTAAAGGTCCACCACCACTAAATTCTTAACAGGCCTCTGTGACACAGCCATGACAAAAGTTTTTGACACACGCCCTCGTGATACAAGACCACCAAGATATCGTGACCATCACGATACAAGACTGCGTCCTCACAAGGATCCCCCCCCCTCCCTTATCTCTTAGGACAGTGAGGTAGCCTCTACTCTGGTCAATGTGTCCCCAGTGTTTACTTGAAGGCATACATGTTTGGTATCATGACTGCACACAATGTTCAGTCTTCCCTAACTTATGTAGAAAGCCAGTGGTGTTTGGCCCAGCTGCAGGAAGCACCCAGCAGGACGCTCCTGATATCAGCCCCAGTAAGCAGTTTCCAAGTATCGTCCAACTGAACCAAACAAAAATATAGGAATTGATTGGTTAAAGATGAAAACTACTGAATTTTGAAAATAAAATAACCATTAAATAAAAATCTGCTCCGTGGTTGTGGAAGAGCGAGTCATGTTAGCGATAGTGGTCAAGTGAAGGCAGGATGGTAGACACGCCAGAGTTGCCAGGGCAGCACTGAGGCGAGATGGACAGCCTTCTCACTTCATGGTGATTTTAAATGAACTGTGGAACCTTCCCATCCGTAAGATTGATTTTACTTCCAAAAATGGTTTCAAGTTTATGAAAGTAGATATCAGTAAACCTCGGTTTATGGATAGTTTGGCTTTATTGACTGGTGGGTTAGACAAACTAGCCAAAGAACATATCAAGAGTGGTAAACCTACCCACTACACCTCTGTTTTGTTTGATGACGTCCCTGTAGCTGCCCACTATTTATTAAAGACAGGTAAGAAGATATTCTTTTATGACTATATATCATCTTTGGATAAACTGAATGAACCCAATCTTCCTCTTCCTCAAGCATTCTATAATAGTTTATAGCACGAGACTGTGAATCAAACAGATTACAACCAGGCTAAAAAAGTCTTTAGATTGGCGAAATGCAAAACCATTGAGGATTACTTGTAGGTGTATTTGAAAGTGAATACTGGGCTTTTGTGTGATGTTTTTACTGTATGGCGTAAAACATTGCCGGAGCTATTCAAGTTGGACATTACACATTATGTCTTACTATCGAGTGTCACGTGGGATACTTTCTTGTTGAAAAGTCAAGTTGTCTTGGACTCTATTTATGATCCCAAATCGTACGATGTATTGTGTAAAATTAAAGATCGGATTTACTTTGGTCGTAAGATGATTCACGAGAGTAGAAATTGAACATACAGGTGATGCCTCTCTAGCAATGATAAATATATTTTGTATTTAGATTTTAACAGTCAACAAGCCACTTGTATGGCAGAAATACTTCCCTAAGGTGGTATTAGACAATTATCTGCTGCTGAACGTGATGATTTGCTCGAGCAAGGATTGGAGAATATTGCTTGTGAAGGGGATAAGTTATTGGGTCAAGTGTGATACTGAGCATGTCAAGCCTGAGGTGGCCCCATACACTGATGATTTGCCCTTAACCCTTTCACATGCTAATATTACTACAGATCTGTTGTCTGATTACAGCAAACACATTTTAAATACTGAAGATAGGTAACTTCCAAAGAAAAATGACATTTATTGTATCCCACCTACCCCCAAAAAGATTACTTGATAAGTTTAGAATTGTTACAGTTGCTCATGAAACTAGGATTGAAAATGTTGAGAATAAACGCAGTTTATGAATTCAGGCAGAGCAAGTACCTCAAAGAATTTGTCGAAACAAATATCCCAGAATGTACAAATACACCATGTTCTATAGTCCAAAGCTTTCAAGCTCGTTAGGAATGCTCTCGATGGCAAGAGTTTAATGGGCGTGAGCAGATATTGTGGACGCGA
>NW_027189734.1:0-101902 GCF_040958095.1 Procambarus clarkii
CAAAATGTCTGAAATTTCGGAAATTTGACTCCTGAGCGTGATTTTTGAGCCGAATTCTGACTCTCTGCACCAATTTTCATTTTAAAATTACGACGTTTTATACCGAAAATATGCCAATTACTGAAAACGGCGATGGGTTATATTTTGCCCAAACCCCCCTGCAGTTTTCAAAATGTCTGAAATGTCGGAAATTTGACTCCTGAGCGTGATTTTTGAGCCGAATTCTGACTCTCTGCACTGATTTTCAGTTTCATATTACGACTTTTTACACCGAAAATATGCCAATTACTGAAAACGGCGAAGGGTGATATTTTGCCCAAACCCCCCTGCAGTTTTCAAAATGTCTGAAATGTCGGAAATTTGACTCCTGAGCGTGATTTTTGAGCCGAATTCTGACTTTCTGCACCTATTTTCAGTTTCAAATTACGACTTTTTATATCGAAAATATGCCAATTACTGAAAACGGCGATGGATCATATTTTTCCCAAACCCCCCTGCAGTTTTCAAAATGTCTGACATGTCGGAAATTTGACCCCTGAGCGTGATTTTTGAGCCGAATTCTGACTCTCTGCACCTATTTTCTGTTTCAAATTACGACTTTTTATACCGAAAATATGCCAATTACTGAAAACGGCGATGGGTCATATTTTGCCCAAACCCACCTGCAGTTTTCAAAATGTCTGAAATTTCGGAAATTTAACTCCTGAGCGTGATTTTTGAGCCGAATTCTGACTCTCTGCACCTATTTTCAGTTTCAAATTACGACTTTTTATTCCGAAAATATGCCAAATACTGAAAGTGGCGATGGGTCATATTTTGACCAAACCCCACTGCAGTTTTCAAAATGCCTGAAATTTCGAAAATTTGACTCCTGAGCGTGATTTTTTAGCCGAATTCTGACTCTCTGCACCTATTTTCAGTTTCAAATTACGAATTTTTATACCGAAAATATGCCAATTACTAAATACGACGATGGGTCATATTTTGCCCAAACCCCCCTGCAGTTTTCAAAATGTCTGAAATGTCTGAAATTTGACTCCTGAGCGTGATTTCTGAGCCGAATTCTGACTCTCTGCACCTATTTTCAGTTTCAATTTACGACTTTTTATACCGAAAATATGCCAATTACTGAAAACAGCGATGGGTCATATTTTGCCCAAACCCCCCTGCAGTTTTCAAAATGTCTGAAATTTCGGAAATTTGACTCCTGAGCCTGACTTTTGAGCCGAATTCTGACTCTCTGCACCTATTTTCAGTTTCAAATTACGACTTTTTATACCGAAAATATGCCAATTACTGAAAACAGCGATGGGTCATATTTTGCCCAAATCCCCCTGCAGTTTTCAAAATTTCTTAAATTTCGGAAATTTGACTCCTGAGCGTGATTTTTGAGCCGAATTCTGACTCTCTGCACCTATTTTCAGTTTCAAATTACGACTTTTTATACCGAAAATATGCCAAATACTGAAAGCGGCGATGGGTCATATTTTGACCAAACCCCACTGCAGTTTTCAAAATGTCTGAAATTTCGAAAATTTGACTCCTGAGCGTGATTTTTGAGCCGAATTCTCGCTCTCTGCACCTATTTTCAGTTTCAAATTACGACTTTTTATACCGAAAATATGCCAATTACTGAAAACGGCGATGGGTCATATTTTGAAACCCCCCTGCAGTTTTCAAAATGTCTGAAATGTCGGAAATTTGACTCCTGAGCGTGATTTTTGAGCCGAATTCTGACTCTCTGCACCTATTTTCAGTTTCAAATTACGACTTTTTATACCGAAAATATGCCAATTACTGAAAACGGCGATGGGTCATATTTTGCCCAAACCCCCCTGCAGTTTTCAAAATGTCTGAAATTTCGGAAATTTGAATCCTGAGCGTGATTTTTTAGCCGAATTCTGACTCTCTGCACCTATTTTCAGTTTCAAATTACGACTTTTTATACCGAAAATATGCCAATTACTGAAAACGGCGATGGGTCATATTTTGCCCAAACCCCCCTGCAGTTTTCAAAATGTGTGAAATTTCGAAAATTTGACTCCTGAGCGTGATTTTTGAGCCGAATTCTGACTTTCTGCACCTATTTTCAGTATCAAATTACGACTTTTTATATCGAAAATATGCCAATTACTGAAAACGGCGATGGGTCATATTTTGCCCAAACCCCCCTGCAGTTTTCAAAATGTCTGACATGTCGGAAATTTGACTCCTGAGCGTGATTTTTGAGCCGAATTCTGCCTCTCTGCACCTATTTTCTGTTTCAAATTACGACTTTTTATACCGAAAATATGCCAATTACTGAAAACTGCGATGGGTCATATTTTGCCCAAACCCCCCTGCAGTTTTCAAAATGTCTGAAATTTCGGAAATTTGACTCCTGAGCGTGATTTTTGAGCCGAATTCTGACTCTCTGCACCTATTTTCAGTTTCAAATTACGACTTTTTATTCCGAAAATATGCCAAATACTGAAAGTGGCGATGGGTCATATTTTGACCAAACCCCACTGCAGTTTTCAAAATGTCTGAAATTTCGAAAATTTGACTCCTGAGCGTGATTTTTGAGCCGAATTCTGACTCTCTGCACCTATTTTCAGTTTCAAATTACGACTTTTTATACCGAAAATATGCCAATTACTGAAAACGGCAATGGGTCATATTTTGCCCAAACCCCCCTGCAGTTTTCAAAATGTCTGACATGTCGGAAATTTGACTCCTGAGCGTGATTTTTGAGCCGAATTCTGACTCTCTGCACCTATTTTCAGTTTCAAATTACGACTTTTTATACCGAAAATATGCCAATTACTGAAAACGGCGATGGGTCATATTTTGCCCAAACCCCCCTGCAGTTTTCAAAATGTCTGAAATTTGACTCCTGAGCGTGATTTTTGAGCCGAATTCTGACTCTCTGCACCTATTTTCAGTTTCAAATTACGACTTTTTATACCGAAAATATGCCAATTACTGAAAACAGCGATGGGTCATATTTTGCCCAAACTCCCTTGCAGTTTTCAAAATGTCTGAAATTTCGAAAATTTGACTCTTGTGCGTGATTTTTGAGGTGAATTCTGACTCTCTGCACTTATTTTCAGTTTCAAATTACGACTTTTTATACAGAAAATATGCCAATTACTGAAAACGGCGATGGGTCATATTTTGCCCAAACCCCCCTGCAGTTTTTAAAATGTCTGAAATGTCGGAAATTTGACTCCTGAGCGTGATTTCTGAGCCGAATTCTGATTCTCTGCACCTATTTTCAGTTTCAAATTACGACTTTTTATACCGAAAACATGCCAATTACTGAAAACAGCGATGGGTCATATTTTGCCCAAACCCCCCTGCAGTTTTCAAAATGTCTGAAATTTCGGAAATTTGACTCCTGAGCGTGATTTTTGAGTCGAATTCTGACCCTCTGCACCTATTTTCAGTTTCAAATTACGACTTTTTATACCGAAAATATGCCAATTACTGAAAATGGCGATGGGTCATATTTTGCCCAAACCCCCCTGCAGTTTTCAAAATGTCTGAAATTTCGAAAATTTGACTCCTGAGCGTGATTTCTGAGCCGAATTCTGACTCTCTGCACCTATTTTCAGTTTCAAATTACGACTTTTTATACCGAAAATATGCCAATTACTGAAAACGGCGATGGGTCATATTTTGCCCAAACCCCCCTGCAGTTTTCAAAATGTCTGAAATGTCGGAAATTTGACTCCTGAGCGTGATTTTTGAGCCGAATTCTGACTCTCTGCACTTATTTTCAGTTTCAAATTACGACTTTTTTCACCGAAAATATGCCAATTACTGAAAACGGCGAAGGGTCATATTTTGCCCAAACCCCCCTGCAGTTTTCAAAATGTCTGAAATGTCGGAAATTTGACTCCTGAGCGTGATTTTTGAGCCGAATTCTGACTTTCTGCACCTATTTTCAGTTTCAAATTACGACTTTTTATACCGAAAATATGCCAATTAAATGAAAACGGCGATGGGTCATATTTTGCCCAAACCCCCCTGCAGTTTTCAAAATGTCTGACATGTCGGAAATTTGACTCCTGAGCGTGATTTTTGAGCCGAATTCTGACTCTCTGCACCTATTTTCAGTTTCAAATTACGACTTTTTATACCGAAAATATGCCAAATACTGAAAGCGGCAATGGTTCATATTTTGACCAAACCCCACTGCAGTTTTCAAAAAGTCTGAAATTTCGAAAATTTGACTCCTGAGCGTGATTTTTGAGCCGAATTCTGGCTCTCTGCACCTATTTTCAGTTTCAAATTACGACTTTTTATACCGAAAATATGCCTATTACTGAAAACAGCGATAGGTCATATTTTGCCCAAACCCTCCTGCAGTTTTCAAAATGTCTGAAATGTCGGAAATTTGACTCCTGAGCGTGATTTTTGAGCCGAATTCTGACTCTCTGCACCTATTTTCAGTTTCAAATTACGACTTTTTATACCGAAAATATGCCAATTACTGAAAACAGCGATGGGTCATATTTTGCCCAAACCCCCCTGCAGTTTTCAAAATTTCTGAAATTTCGGAAATTTGACTCCAGAGCGTGATTTTTGAGCCGAATTCTGACTCTCTGCACCAATTTTCAGTTTCAAATTACGACTTTTTATACCGAAAATATGCCAATTACTGAAAATGGCGATGGGTCATATTTTGCCCAAACCCCCCTGCAGTTTTCAAAATGTCTGAAATGTCGGAAATTTGACTCCTGAGCGTGATTTTTGAGCCGAATTCTGACTCTCTGCACTTATTTTCAGTTTCAAATTACGACTTTTTACACCGAAAATATGCCAATTACTGAAAACGGCGAAGGGTCATATTTTGCCCAAACCCCCCTGCAGTTTTCAAAATGTCTGAAATGTCGGAAATTTGACTCCTGAGCGTGATTTTTGAGCCGAATTCTGACTTTCTGCACCTATTTTCAGTTTCAAATTACGACATTTTATACCGAAAATATGCCAATTAAATGAAAACGGCGATGGGTCATATTTTGCCCAAACCCCCCTGCAGTTTTCAAAATGTCTGACATGTCGGAAATTTGACTCCTGAGCGTGATTTTTGAGCCGAATTCTGACTCTCTGCACCTATTTTCAGTTTCAAATTACGACTTTTTATACCGAAAATATGCCAAATACTGAAAGCGGCAATGGGTCATATTTTGACCAAACCCCACTGCAGTTTTCAAAAATTCTGAAATTTCGAAAATTTGACTCCTGAGCGTGATTTTTGAGCCGAATTCTGGCTCTCTGCACCTATTTTCAGTTTCAAATTACGACTTTTTATACCGAAAATATGTTAATTACTGAAAACAGCGATGGGTCATATTTTGCCCAAACTCCCCTGCAGTTTTCAAAATGTCTGAAATTTCGAAAATTTGACTCGTGTGCGTGATTTTTGAGGTGAATTCTGACTCTCTGCACTTATTTTCAGTTTCAAATTACGACTTTTTATACCGAAAATATGCCAATTACTGAAAACGGCGATGGGTCATATTTTGCCCAAACCCCCCTGCAGTTTTCAAAATGTCTGAAATGTCTGAAATTTGACTCCTGAGCGTGATTTCTGAGCCGAATTCTGACTCTCTGCACCTATTTTCAGTTTCAATTTACGACTTTTTATACCGAAAATATGCCAATTACTGAAAACAGCGATGGGTCATATTTTGCCCAAACCCCCCTGCAGTTTTCAAAATGTCTGAAATTTCGGAAATTTGACTCCTGAGCGTGACTTTTGAGCCGAATTCTGACTCTCTGCACCTATTTTCAGTTTCAAATTACGACTTTTTATACAGAAAATATGCCAATTACTGAAAACGGCGATGGGTCATATTTTGCCCAAACCCCCCTGCAGTTTTTAAAATGTCTGAAATGTCGGAAATTTGACTCCTGAGCGTGATTTCTGAGCCGAATTCTGATTCTCTGCACCTATTTTCAGTTTCAAATTACGACTTTTTATACCGAAAACATGCCAATTACTGAAAACAGCGATGGGTCATATTTTGCCCAAACCCCCCTGCAGTTTTCAAAATGTCTGAAATTTCGGAAATTTGACTCCTGAGCGTGATTTTTGAGTCGAATTCTGACCCTCTGCACCTATTTTCAGTTTCAAATTACGACTTTTTATACCGAAAATATGCCAATTACTGAAAATGGCGATGGGTCATATTTTGCCCAAACCCCCCTGCAGTTTTCAAAATGTCTGAAATTTCGAAAATTTGACTCCTGAGCGTGATTTCTGAGCCGAATTCTGACTCTCTGCACCTATTTTCAGTTTCAAATTACGACTTTTTATACCGAAAATATGCCAATTACTGAAAACAGCGATGGGTCATATTTTGCCCAAATCCCCCTGCAGTTTTCAAGATTTCTGAAATTTCGGAAATTTGACTCCTGAGCGTGATTTTTGAGCCGAATTCTGACTCTCTGCACCTATTTTCAGTTTCAAATTACTACTTTTTATACCGAAAATATGCCAAATACTGAAAGCGGCGATGGGTTATATTTTGAACAAACCCCACTGCAGTTTTCAAAATGTCTGAAATTTCGAAAATTTGACTCCTGAGCGTGATTTTTGTGCCGAATTCTGGCTCTCTGCACGTATTTCCAGTTTCAAATTACGACTTTTTATACCGAAAATATGCCAATAACTGAAAACGGCGATGGGTCATATTTTGCCCAAACCCCCCTGCAGTTTTCAAAATGTGTGAAATTTCGAAAATTTGACTCCTGAGCGTGATTTTTGAGCCGAATTCTGACTCACTGCACCTATTTTCAGTTTCAAATTACGACCTTTTATACCGAAAATATGCCAATTACTGAAAACGGCGATGGGTCATATTTTGCCCAAACCCCCCTGCAGTTTTCAAAATGTCTGTAATGTCGGAAATTTGACTCCTGAGCGTGATTTTTGAGCCGAATTCTGACTCTTTGCACCTATTTTCAGTTTCAAATTACGCCTTTTTATACCGAAAATATGCCAATTACTGAAAACAGCGATGGGTCATATTTTGCCCAAACTCCCCTGCAGTTTTCAAAATGTCTGAAATTTCGAAAATTTGACACTTGTGCGTGATTTTTGAGGTGAATTCTGACTCTCTGCACTTATTTTCAGTTTCAAATTACGACTTTTTATACCGAAAATATGCCAATTACTGAAAACGGCGATGGGTCATATTTTGCCCAAACCCCCCTGCAGTTTTCAAAATGTCTGACATGTCGGAAATTTGACTCCTGAGCGTGATTTCTGAGCCGAATTCTGACTCTCTGCACCTATTTTCAGTTTCAAATTACGACTTTTTATACTGAAAACATGCCAATTACTGAAAACAGCGATGGGTCATATTTTGCCCAAACCCCCCTGCAGTTTTCAAAATGTCTGAAATTTCGGAAATTTGACTCCTGAGCGTGATTTTTGAGCCGAATTCTGACTTTCTGCACCTATTTTCAGTTTCAAATTACGACATTTTATACCGAAAATATGCCAATTAAATGAAAACGGCGATGGGTCATATTTTGCCCAAACCCCCCTGCAGTTTTCAAAATGTCTGACATGTCGGAAATTTGACTCCTGAGCGTGATTTTTGAGCCGAATTCTGACTCTCTGCACCTATTTTCAGTTTCAAATTACGACTTTTTATACCGAAAATATGCCAAATACTGAAAGCGGCAATGGGTCATATTTTGACCAAACCCCACTGCAGTTTTCAAAAATTCTGAAATTTCGAAAATTTGACTCCTGAGCGTGATTTTTGAGCCGAATTCTGGCTCTCTGCACCTATTTTCAGTTTCAAATTACGACTTTTTATACCGAAAATATGTTAATTACTGAAAACAGCGATGGGTCATATTTTGCCCAAACTCCCCTGCAGTTTTCAAAATGTCTGAAATTTCGAAAATTTGACTCGTGTGCGTGATTTTTGAGGTGAATTCTGACTCTCTGCACTTATTTTCAGTTTCAAATTACGAATTTTTATACCGAAAATATGCCAATTACTGAAAACGGCGATGGGTCATATTTTGCCCAAACCCCCCTGCAGTTTTCAAAATGTCTGAAATGTCTGAAATTTGACTCCTGAGCGTGATTTCTGAGCCGAATTCTGACTCTCTGCACCTATTTTCAGTTTCAATTTACGACTTTTTATACCGAAAATATGCCAATTACTGAAAACAGCGATGGGTCATATTTTGCCCAAACCCCCCTGCAGTTTTCAAAATGTCTGAAATTTCGGAAATTTGACTCCTGAGCGTGATTTTTGAGTCGAATTCTGACCCTCTGCACCTATTTTCAGTTTCAAATTACGACTTTTTATACCGAAAATATGCCAATTACTGAAAATGGCGATGGGTCATATTTTGCCCAAACCCCCCTGCAGTTTTCAAAATGTCTGAAATTTCGAAAATTTGACTCCTGAGCGTGATTTCTGAGCCGAATTCTGACTCTCTGCACCTATTTTCAGTTTCAAATTACGACTTTTTATACCGAAAATATGCCAATTACTGAAAACAGCGATGGGTCATATTATGCCCAAATCCCCCTGCAGTTTTCAAGATTTCTGAAATTTCGGAAATTTGACTCCTGAGCGTGATTTTTGAGCCGAATTCTGACTCTCTGCACCTATTTTCAGTTTCAAATTACGACTTTTTATACCGAAAATATGCCAAATACTGAAAGCGGCGATGGGTTATATTTTGAACAAACCCCACTGCAGTTTTCAAAATGTCTGAAATTTCGAAAATTTGACTCCTGAGCGTGAATTTTGTGCCGAATTCTGGCTCTCTGCACGTATTTTCAGTTTCAAATTACGACTTTTTATACCGAAAATATGCCAATAACTGAAAACGGCGATGGGTCATATTTTGCCCAAACCCCCCTGCAGTTTTCAAAATGTGTGAAATTTCGAAAATTTGACTCCTGAGCGTGATTTTTGAGCCGAATTCTGACTCACTGCACCTATTTTCAGTTTCAAATTACGACCTTTTATACCGAAAATATGCCAATTACTGAAAACGGCGATGGGTCATATTTTGCCCAAACCCCCCTGCAGTTTTCAAAATGTCTGTAATGTCGGAAATTTGACTCCTGAGCGTGATTTTTGAGCCGAATTCTGACTCTCTGCACCTATTTTCAGTTTCAAATTACGCCTTTTTATACCGAAAATATGCCAATTACTGAAAACAGCGATGGGTCATATTTTGCCCAAACTCCCCTGCAGTTTTCAAAATGTCTGAAATTTCGAAAATTTGACACTTGTGCGTGATTTTTGAGGTGAATTCTGACTCTCTGCACTTATTTTCAGTTTCAAATTACGACTTTTTATACCGAAAATATGCCAATTACTGAAAACGGCGATGGGTCATATTTTGCCCAAACCCCCCTGCAGTTTTCAAAATGTCTGACATGTCGGAAATTTGACTCCTGAGCGTGATTTCTGAGCCGAATTCTGACTCTCTGCACCTATTTTCAGTTTCAAATTACGACTTTTTATACTGAAAACATGCCAATTACTGAAAACAGCGATGGGTCATATTTTGCCCAAACCCCCCTGCAGTTTTCAAAATGTCTGAAATTTCGGAAATTTGACTCCTGAGCGTGATTTTTGAGCCGAATTCTGACTCTCTGCACCTATTTTCAGTTTCAAATTACAACTTTTTATACCGAAAATATGCCAATTACTGAAAATGGCGATGTGTCATATTTTGCCCAAACCCCCCTGCAGTTTTCAAAATTTCTGAAATTTCGAAAATTTGACTCCTGAGCGTGATTTCTGAGCCGAATTCTGACTCTCTGCACCTATTTTCAGTTTCAAATTACGACTTTTTATACCGAAAATATGCCAATTACTGAAAACAGCGATGGGTCATATTTTGCCCAAATCCCCATGCAGTTTTCAAAATTTCTGAAATTTCGGAAATTTGACTCCTGAGCGTGATTTTTGAGCCGAATTCTGACTCTCTGCACCTATTTTCAGTTTCAATTTACGACTTTTTATACTGAAAATATGCCAAATACTGAAAGCGGCGATGGGTCATATTTTGACCAAACCCCACTGCAGTTTTCAAAATGTCTGAAATTTCGAAAATTTGACTCCTGAGCGTGATTTTTGAGCCGAATTCTGGCTCTCTGCACGTAATTTCAGTTTCAAATTACGACTTTTTATACCGAAAATATGCCAATTACTGAAAACGGCGATGGGTCATATTTTGCCCAAACCCCCCTGCAGTTTTCAAAATGTCTGAAATTTCGAAAATTTGACTCCTGAGCGTGATTTCTGAGCCGAATTCTGACTCTCTGCACCTATTTTCAGTTTCAAATTACGACTTTTTATACCGAAAATATGCCAATTACTGAAAACAGCGATGGGTCATATTATGCCCAAATCCCCCTGCAGTTTTCAAGATTTCTGAAATTTCGGAAATTTGACTCCTGAGCGTGATTTTTGAGCCGAATTCTGACTCTCTGCACCTATTTTCAGTTTCAAATTACGACTTTTTATACCGAAAATATGCCAAATACTGAAAGCGGCGATGGGTTATATTTTGAACAAACCCCACTGCAGTTTTCAAAATGTCTGAAATTTCGAAAATTTGACTCCTGAGCGTGAATTTTGTGCCGAATTCTGGCTCTCTGCACGTATTTTCAGTTTCAAATTACGACTTTTTATACCGAAAATATGCCAATAACTGAAAACGGCGATGGGTCATATTTTGCCCAAACCCCCCTGCAGTTTTCAAAATGTGTGAAATTTCGAAAATTTGACTCCTGAGCGTGATTTTTGAGCCGAATTCTGACTCACTGCACCTATTTTCAGTTTCAAATTACGACCTTTTATACCGAAAATATGCCAATTACTGAAAACGGCGATGGGTCATATTTTGCCCAAACCCCCCTGCAGTTTTCAAAATGTCTGTAATGTCGGAAATTTGACTCCTGAGCGTGATTTTTGAGCCGAATTCTGACTCTCTGCACCTATTTTCAGTTTCAAATTACGCCTTTTTATACCGAAAATATGCCAATTACTGAAAACAGCGATGGGTCATATTTTGCCCAAACTCCCCTGCAGTTTTCAAAATGTCTGAAATTTCGAAAATTTGACACTTGTGCGTGATTTTTGAGGTGAATTCTGACTCTCTGCACTTATTTTCAGTTTCAAATTACGACTTTTTATACCGAAAATATGCCAATTACTGAAAACGGCGATGGGTCATATTTTGCCCAAACCCCCCTGCAGTTTTCAAAATGTCTGACATGTCGGAAATTTGACTCCTGAGCGTGATTTCTGAGCCGAATTCTGACTCTCTGCACCTATTTTCAGTTTCAAATTACGACTTTTTATACTGAAAACATGCCAATTACTGAAAACAGCGATGGGTCATATTTTGCCCAAACCCCCCTGCAGTTTTCAAAATGTCTGAAATTTCGGAAATTTGACTCCTGAGCGTGATTTTTGAGCCGAATTCTGACTCTCTGCACCTATTTTCAGTTTCAAATTACAACTTTTTATACCGAAAATATGCCAATTACTGAAAATGGCGATGTGTCATATTTTGCCCAAACCCCCCTGCAGTTTTCAAAATTTCTGAAATTTCGAAAATTTGACTCCTGAGCGTGATTTCTGAGCCGAATTCTGACTCTCTGCACCTATTTTCAGTTTCAAATTACGACTTTTTATACCGAAAATATGCCAATTACTGAAAACAGCGATGGGTCATATTTTGCCCAAATCCCCCTGCAGTTTTCAAAATTTCTGAAATTTCGGAAATTTGACTCCTGAGCGTGATTTTTGAGCCGAATTCTGACTCTCTGCACCTATTTTCAGTTTCAATTTACGACTTTTTATACTGAAAATATGCCAAATACTGAAAGCGGCGATGGGTCATATTTTGACCAAACCCCACTGCAGTTTTCAAAATGTCTGAAATTTCGAAAATTTGACTCCTGAGCGTGATTTTTGAGCCGAATTCTGGCTCTCTGCACGTAATTTCAGTTTCAAATTACGACTTTTTATACCGAAAATATGCCAATTACTGAAAACGGCGATGGGTCATATTTTGCCCAAACCCCCCTGCAGTTTTCAAAATGTCTGAAATGTCGGAAATTTTACTCCTGAGCGTGATTTTTGAGCCGAATTCTGACTCTCTGCACCTATTTTCAGTTTCAAATTACGACTTTTTATACCGAAAATATGCCAATTACTGAAAACAGCGATGGGTCATATTTTGCCCAAACCCCCCTGCAATTTTGAAAATGTCTGAAATGTCGGAAATTTGACTCTTGAGCGTGATTTTTGAGCCGAATTCTGACTCTCTGCACCTTTTTTCAATCTCAAATTACGACGTTTCATACCGAAAATATGCCAATTACTGAAACGGCGATGGGTCATATTTTGCCCAAACCCCCCTGCAGTTTTTGAAATGTCTGAAATGTCGGAAATTTGACTCCTGAGCGTGATTTTTGAGCCAAATTCTGACTCTCTGCACCTATTTTCAGTTTCAAATTACGACGTTTCATACCGAAAATATGCCAATTACTGTAAACTGCGATAGGTCATATTTTGCCCAAACCCCCCTGCAGTTTTCAAAATGTCTGAAATGTCTGAAATAGTACTCCTGAGCGTGATTTTTTATCCGAATTCTGACTCTCTTCACCTATTTTCAGTTTCAAATTACGACTTTTTATACCGAAAATATGCCAATTACTGAAAACGGCGATGGGTCATTCTTTGCCCAAACCCCCCTGCAGTTTTCAAAATGTCTGAAATGTCGGAAATTTGACTCCTGAGCGTGATTTTTGAGCCGAATTCTGACTCTCTGCATCAATTTTCAGTTTCAAATTACGACGTTCCATACCGAAAATATGCCAATTACTGAAAACGGCGATGGGTCATTCTTTGCCCAAACCCCCCTGCAGTTTTCAAAATGTCTGAAATGTTGGAAATTTTACTCCTGAGCGTGATTTTTGAGCCGAATTCTGACTCTCTGCACCTATTTTCATTTTCAAATTACGACTTTTTATACCGAATATATGCCAATTACTGAAAACGGTGATGGGTCATATTTTGCCCAAACCCCCCCTGCAGTTTTCAAAATGTCTGAAATGTCGGAAATTAGACTCCTGAGCGTGATTTTTGAGCCGAATTCTGACTCTCTGCACCTATTTTCAGTTTCAAATCACGACTTTTTATACCGAAAATATGCCAATTACTGAAAACGGCGATGGATCATATTTTGCCCAAACCCCCCTGCAGTTTTCAAAATGTATGAAATGTCGGAAATTAGACTCCTGAGCGTGATTTTTGAGCCGAATTCTGACTCTCTGCACCTATTTTCAGTTTCAAAATACGAAGTTTCATACCGAAAATATGCCAATTACTGTAAACGGCGATGGGTCATATTTTGCCCAAACCCCCCTGCAGTTTTCAAAATGTCTGAAATGTCGGAAATTTGACTCCTGAGCGTGATTTTTTATCCGAATTCTTACTCTCTGCACCTATTTTCAGTTTCAAATTACGACGTTTCATACCGAAAATAGGCCAATTACTGAAAACGGCGATGGGTCATATTTTGCCCAAACCCCCCTGCAGTTTTGAAAATGTCTGAAACGTCGGAAATTTGACTATTGAGCGTGATTTTTGAGCCGAATTCTGACTCTCTGCACCTTTTTTCAGTTTCAAATTACGACGTTTCATACCGAAAATATGCCAATTACTGAAACGGCGATGGGTCATATTTTGCCCAAACCCCCCTGCAGTTTTCAAAATGTCTGAAATGTCTGAAATTTGACTCCTGAGCGTGATTTTTTATCCGAATTCTGACTCTCTGCACCTATTTTCAGTGTCAAATTACGACGTTTCATACCGAAAATATGCCCATTAATGTAAACTGCGATAGGTCATATTTTGCCCAAACCCCCCTGCAGTTTTCAAAATGTCTGAAATGTCTGAAATTTGACTCCTGAGCGTGATTTTTTATCCGAATTCTGACTATCTTCACCTATTTTCAATTTCAAATTACGACTTTTTATACCGAAAATATGCCAATTACTGAAAACTGCGATGGGTCATTCTTTGCCCAAACCCCCCTGCAGTTTTTGAAATGTCGGAAATTTGACTCCTGAGCGTGATTTTTGAGCCAAATTCTGACTCTCTGCACCTATTTTCAGTTTCAAATTACGACGTTTCATACCGAAAATATGCCAATTACTGTAAACTGCGATAGGTCATATTTTGCCCAAACCCCCCTGCAGTTTTCAAAATGTCTGAAATGTCTGAAATTTGACTCCTGAGCGTGATTTTTTTATCCGAATTCTGACTCTCTTCACCTATTTTCAGTTTCAAATTACGACTTTTTATACCGAAAATATGCCAATTACTGAAAACGGCGATGGGTCATTCTTTGCCCAAACCCCCCTGCAGTTTTCAAAATGTCTGAAATGTCGGAAATTTGACTCCTGAGCGTGATTTTTGAGCCGAATTCTGACTCTCTGCATCAATTTTCAGTTTCAAATTACGACGTTCCATACCGAAAATATGCCAATTACTGTAAACAGCGATGGGTAATATTTTGCCCAAACCCCCCTGCAGTTTTCAAAATGTCTGAAATGTTACAAATTTTACTCCTGAGCGTGATTTTTGAGCCGAATTCTGACTCTCTGCACCTATTTTCATTTTCAAATTACGACTTTTTATACCGAATATATGCCAATTACTGAAAACGGCGATTGGTCATATTTTGCCCAAACCCCCCCTGCAGTTTTGAAAATGTCTGAAATGTCGGAAATTTGACTCTTGAGCGTGATTTTTGAGCCGAATTCTGACTCTCTGCACCTTTTTTCAGTTTCAAATTACGACGTTTCATACCGAAAATATGCCAATTACTGAAACGGCGATGGGTCATATTTTGCCCAAACCCCCCTGCAGTTTTCAAAATGTCTGAAATGTCTGAAATTTGACTCCTGACCGTGATTTTTTATCCGAATTCTGACTCTCTGCACCTATTTTCAGTTTCAAATTACGACGTTTCATACCGAAAATATGCCCATTAATGTAAACTGCGATAGGTCATATTTTGCCCAAACCCCCCTGCAGTTTTCAAAATGTCTGAAATGTCTGAAATTTGACTCCTGAGCGTGATTTTTTATCCGAATTCTGACTATCTTCACCTATTTTCAGTTTCAAATTACGACTTTTTATACCGAAAATATACCAATTACTGAAAACTGCGATGGGTCATTCTTTGCCCAAACCCCCCTGCAGTTCTCAAAATGTCTGAAATGTCGGAAATTTGACTCCTGAGCGTGATTTTTGAGCCGAATTCTGACTCTCTGCATCAATTTTCAGTTTCAAATTACGACGTTCCATACCGAAAATATGCCAATTACTGAAAACGGCGATGGGTCATATTTTGCCCAAACCCCCCTGCAGTTTTCAAAATGTCTGAAATGTCGGAAATTTCACTCCTGAGCGTGATTTTTGAGCCGAATTCTGACTCTCTGCACATATTTTCAGTTTCAAAATACGACTTTTTATACCGAAAATATGCCAATTACTGAAAACGGCGATGGGTCATATTTTGCCCAAACCCCCCTGCAGTTTTCAAAATGTCTGAAATGTCGGAAATTTGACTCCTGAGCGTGATTTTTTATCCGAATTCTGACTCTCTGCACCTATTTTCAGTTTCAAATTACGACTTTTTATACCGAAAATATGCCAATTACTGAAAACGGCGATGGGTCATATTTTGCCCAAACATCCCTGCAGTTTTCAAAATGTCTGAAATGTTGGAAATTTTACTCCTGATCGTGATTTTTGAGCCGAATTCTGACTCTCTGCATCTATTTTCAGTTTCAAATTACGACGTTTCATACCGAAAATGTGCCAATTACTGTAAACGACGATAGGTTATATTTTGCCCAAACCCCCCTGCAGTTTTCAAAATGTCTGAAATGTCTGAAATTTGACTCCTGAGCGTGATTTTTTATCCGAATTCTGACTCTCTTCACCTATTTTCAGTTTCAAATCACGACTTTTTATACCGAAAATATGCCAATTACTGAAAACGGCGATGGGTCATATTTTGCCCAAAGCCCCCTGCAGTTTTCAAAATGTCTGAAATGTCGGAAATTTCACTCCTGAGCGTGATTTTTGAGCCGAATTCTGACTCTCTGCACATATTTTCAGTTTCAAAATACGACGTTTCATACCGAAAATATGCCAATTACTGTAAACGGCGATGGGTCATATTTTGCCCAACCCCCCCTGCAGTTTTCAAAATGTCTGAAATGTCGGAAATTTGACTCCTGAGCGTGATTTTTTATCCGAATTCTGACTCTCTGCACCTATTTTCAGTTTCAAATTACGACTTTTTATACCGAAAATATGCCAATTACTGAAAACGGCGATGGGTCATATTTTGCCCAAACCCCCCTGCAGTTTTCAAAATGTCTGAAATGTTGGAAATTTTACTCCTGATCGTGATTTTTGAGCCGAATTCTGACTCTCTGCACCTATTTTCATTTTTAAATTACGACTTTTTATACCGAAAATATGCCAATTACTGAAAACGGTGATGGGTCATATTTTGCCCAAACCCCACTGCAGTTTTCAAAATGTCTGAAATGTCGGAAATTAGACTCCTGAGCGTGATTTTTGAGCCAAATTCTGACTCTCTGCACCTATTTTCAGTTTCAAATTACGACTTTTTATACCGAAAATATGCCAATTACTGAAAACGGCGATGGGTCATATTTTGCCCAAACCCCCCTGCAGTTTTGAAAATGTCTGAAATGTCGGAAATTTGACTCTTGAGCGTGATTTTTGAGCCGAATTCTGACTCTCTGCATCTATTTTCAGTTTCAAATTACGACGTTTCATACCGAAAATATGCCAATTACTGTAAACGACGATAGGTCATATTTTGCCCAAACCCCCCTGCAGTCTTCAAAATGTCTGAAATGTCTGAAATTTCACTCCTGAGCGTGATTTTTTATCCGAATTCTGACCCTCTTCACCTATTTTCAGTTTCAAATCACGACATTTTATACCGAAAATATGCCAATTACTGAAAACAGCGATGGGTCATATTTTGCCCAAACCCCCCTGCAGTTTTCAAAATGTCTGAAATGTCGGAAATTTGACTCCTGAGCGTGATTTTTGAGCCGAATTCTGACTCTCTGCATCAATTTTCAGTTTCAAATTACGACGTTCCATACCGAAAATATGCCAATTACTGTAAACAGCGATGGGTCATATTTTGCCCAAACCCCCCTGCAGTTTTCAAAATGTCCGAAATGTTGGAAATTTTACTCCTGAGCGTGATTTTTGAGCCGAATTCTGACTCTCTGCACCTATTTTCAGTTTCAAATTAAGACTTTTTATACCGAAAATATGCCAATTACTGAAAACGGTGATGGGTCATATTTTGCCCAAACCCCCCTGCAGTTTTCAAAATGTCTGAAATGTCGGAAATTAGACTCCTGAGCGTGATTTTTGAGCCGAATTCTGACTCTCTGCACCTATTTTCAGTTTCAAAATACGACGTTTCATACCGAAAATATGCCAATTACTGTAAACGGCGATGGGTCATATTTTGCCCAAACCCCCCTGCAGTTTTCAAAATGTCTGAAATGTCGGAAATTTGACTCCTGAGCGTGATTTTTTATCCGAATTCTGACTCTCTGCACCTATTTTCAGTTTCAAATTACGACTTTTTATACCGAAAATATGCCAATTACTGAAAACGGCGATGGGTCATATTTTGCCCAAACCCCCCTGCAGTTTTCAAAATGTCTGAAATTTGACTCCTGAGCATGATTTTTTATCCGAATTCTGACTCTCTTCACCTATTTTTAGTTTCAAATTACGACTTTTTATACCGAAAATATGCCAATTACTGAAAACGGCGATGGGTCATATTTTGCCCAAACCCCTCTGCAGTTTTCAAAATGTCTGAAATGTCGGAAATTTTACTCCTGAGCGTGATTTTTGAGCCGAATTCTGACTCTCTGCATCAATTTTCAGTTTCAAATTACGACGTTCCATACCGAAAATATGCCAATTACTGTAAACAGCGATGGGTCATATTTTGCCCAAACCCCCCTGCAGTTTTCAAAATGTCTGAAATGTTGGAAATTTTACTCCTGAGCATGATTTTTGAGCCGAATTATGACTCTCTGCACCTAATTTCAGTTTCAAATTACGACTTTTTGTACAGAAAATATGCCAATTACTGAAAACGGTGATGGGTCATATTTTGCCCAAAACCCCCTGCAGTTTTCAAAATGTCGGAAATGTCGGAAATTAGACTCCTGAGCGTGATTTTTGAGACGAATTCTGACTCTCTGCACCTTGTTTTCAGTTTCAAATTACGACTTTTTATACCGAAAATATGCCAATTACTGAAAACGGCGATGGGTCATATTTTGCCCAAACCCCTCTGCAGTTTTCAAAATGTCTGAAATGTCGGAAATTTGACTCCTGAGCGTGATTTTTGAGCCGAATTCTGACTCTTTGCATCAATTTTCAGTTTCAAATTACGACGTTCCATACCGAAAATATGCCAATTACTGTAAACAGCGATGGGTAATATTTTGCCCAAACCCCCCTGCAGTTTTCAAAATGTCTGAAATGTTGGAAATTTTACTCCTGAGCGTGATTTTTGAGCCGAATTCTGACTCTCTGCACCTATTTTCATTTTCAAATTACGACTTTTTATACCGAATATATGCCAATTACTGAAAACGGTGATGGGTCATATTTTGCCTAAACCCCCCCCTGCAGTTTTCAAAATGTCTGAAATGTCGGAAATTAGACTCCTGAGCGTGATTTTTGAGCCGAATTCTGACTCTCTGCACCTATTTTCAGTTTCAAATTACGACTTTTTATACCGAAAATATGCCAATTACTGAAAACGGCGATGGGTCATATTTTGCCCAAACCCCCCTGCAGTTTTAAAAATGTCTGAAATGTCGGAAATTTGACTCTTGAGCGTGATTTTTGAGCCGAATTCTGACTCTCTGCATCTATTTTCAGTTTCAAATTACGACGTTTCATACCGAAAATGTGCCAATTACTGTAAACGACGATAGGTCATATTTTGCCCAAACCCCCCTGCAGTTTTCAAAATGTCTGAAATGTCGGAAATTTGACTCCTGAGCGTGATTTTTTATCCGAATTCTGACTCTCTTCACCTATTTTTAGTTTCAAATTACGACTTTTTATACCGAAAATACGCCAATTACTGAAAACGGCGATGGGTCATATTTTGCGCAAACCCCTCTGCAGTTTTCAAAATGTCTGAAATGTAGGAAATTTGACTCCTGAGCGTGATTTTTGAGCCGAATTCTGACTCTCTGCATCAATTTTCAGTTTCAAATTACGACGTTCCATACCGAAAATATGCCAATTACTGTAAACAGCGATGGGTCATATTTTGACCAAACCCCCCTGCAGTTTTCAAAATGTCTGAAATGTTGGAAATTTTACTCCTGAGCGTGATTTTTGAGCCGAATTCTGACTCTCTGCACCTATTTTCAGTTTCATATTACGACGTTTCATACCGAAAATATGCCAATTACTGAAAACGGCGATGGGTCATATTTTGCCCAAACCCCCCTGCAGTTTTCAAAATGTCTGAAATGTCGGAAATTTGACTCTTGAGCGTGATTTTTGAGCCGAATTCTGACTCTCTGCACCTATTTTCAGTTTCAAATTACGACGTTTCATACCGAAAATATGCCAATTACTGAAAACGGCGATGGGTCATATTTTGACCAAACCCCCCTGCAGTTTTTGAAATGTCGGAAATTTGACTCCTGAGCGTGATTTTTGAGCCAAATTCTGGCTCTCTGCACCTATTTTCACTTTAAAATTACGACGTTTTATACCGAAAATATGCCAATTACTGAAAACGGCGATGGGTCATATTTTGCCCAAACCCCCCTGCAGTTTTCAAAATGTCTGAAATGTCGGAAATTTGACTCTTGAGCGTGATTTTTGAGCCGAATTCTGACTCTCTGCACCTATTTTCAGTTTCAAATTACGACGTTTCATACCGAAAATATGCCAATTACTAAAAACGGCGATGGGTCATATTTTGACCAAACCCCCCTGCAGTTTTTGAAATGTCTGAAATGTCGGAAATTTGACTCCTGAGCGTGATTTTTGAGCCAAATTCTGACTCTCTGCACCTATTTTCAGTTTCAAATTACGACGTTTCATACCGAAAATATGCCAATTACTGAAAACGGCGATGGGTCATATTTTGCCCAAACACCCCTGCAGTTTTTTAAATGTCTGAAATGTCGGAAATTTGACTCCTGAGCGTGATTTTTTATCCGAATTCTGACTCTCTTCACCTATTTTTAGTTTCAAATTACGACTTTTTATACCGAAAATACGCCAATTACTGAAAACGGCGATGGGTCATATTTTGCGCAAACCCCTCTGCAGTTTTCAAAATGTCTGAAATGTAGGAAATTTGACTTCTGAGCGTGATTTTTGAGCCGAATTCTGACTCTCTGCATCAATTTTCAGTTTCAAATTACGACGTTCCATACCGAAAATATGCCAATTACTGTAAACAGCGATGGGTCATATTTTGACCAAACCCCCCTGCAGTTTTCAAAATGTCTGAAATGTTGGAAATTTAACTCCTGAGCGTGATTTTTGAGCCGAATTCTGACTCTCTGCACCTATTTTCAGTTTCAAATTACGACTTTTTATATCGAAAATATGCCAATTACTGAAAACGGTGATGGGTCATATTTTGTCCAAACCCCCCTGCAGTTTTCAAAATGTCTGAAATGTCGGAAATTAGACTCCTGACAGTGATTTTTGAGCCGAATTCTGACTCTCTGCACCTATTTTCAGTTTCAAATTACGACGTTTCATACCGATAATATGCCAATTACTGATAACGGCGATGGGTCATATTTTGCCCAAACCCCCCTGCAGTTTTTAAAATGTCTGAAATGTCGGAAATTTGACTCCTGAGCGTGATTCTTGAGCCGAATTTTGACTCTCTGCACCTATTTTCAGTTTCAAATTACGATGTTTCATACCGAAAATATGCCAATTACTGTAAACGGCGATGGGTCATATTTTGCCCAAACCGATCTGCAATTTTCAAAATGTCTGAAATGTCGGAAATTTGACTCCTGAGCGTGATTTTTTATCCGAATTCTGACTCTCTGCACCTATTTTCAGTTTCAAATTACGAATTTTTATACCGAAAATATGCCAATTACTGAAAACGGCGATGGGTCATATTTTGCCCAAACCGCCCTGCAGTTTTCAAAATGTCTGAAATGTCGGAAATTTGACTCCTGAGAGAGATTTTTTATCCGAATTCTGACTCTCTGCACCTATTTTCAGTTTCAAATTACGACTTTTTATACCGAAAATATGCCAATTACTGAAAACATCGATGGGTCATATTTTGCCCAAACCCCCCTGCAGTTTTCAAAATGTCTGAAATGTCGAAAATTTGACTCTTGAGCGTGCATTTTGAGCCGAATTCTGACTCTCTGCACCTATTTTCAGTTTCAAATTACGACGTTTCATACCGAAAATATGCCAATTACTGAAAACGGCGATGGGTCATATTTTGACCAAACCCCCCTGCAGTTTTTGAAATGTCTGAAATGTCGGAAATTTGACTCCTGAGCGTGATTTTTTATCCGAATTCTGACTCTCTTCACCTATTTTTAGTTTCAAATTACGACTTTTTATACCGAAAATACGCCAATTACTGAAAACGGCGATGGGTCAAATTTTGCCCAAACCCCTCTGCAGTTTTCAAAATGTCTGAAATGTCGGAAATTTGACTCATGAGCGTGATTTTTGAGCCGAATTCTGACTCTCTGCATCAATTTTCAGTTTCAAATTACGACGTTCCATACCGAAAATATGCCAATTACTGTAAACAGCGATGGGTCATATTTTGACCAAACCCCCCTGCAATTTTCAAAATGTCTGAAATGTTGGAAATTTTACTCCTGAGCGTGATTTTTGAGCCGAATTCTGACTCTCTGCACCTATTTTCAGTTTCAAATTACGACGTTTCATACTCCAGAAATGCCAATTACTGTAAACGGCGATGGGTCATATTTTGCCCAAACCCCTCTGCAGTTTTCAAAATGTCTGAATTGTCGGAAATTTGACTCCTGAGCGTGATTTTTTATCCGAATTCTGACTCTCTGCACCTATTTTCAGTTTCAAATTACGAATTTTTATACCGAAAATATGCCAATTACTGAAAACGGCGATGGGTCATATTTTGCCCAAACTCTCCTGCAGTTTTGAAAATGTCTGAAATGTCGGAAGTTTGACTCTTGAGCGTGATTTTTGAGCCGAATTCTGACTCTCTGCATCTATTTTCAGTTTCAAATTACGACGTTTCATACCGAAAATATGCCAATTACTGAAAACGGCGATGG
Source organism: Procambarus clarkii (assembly GCF_040958095.1). Taxonomy (NCBI): domain Eukaryota; kingdom Metazoa; phylum Arthropoda; class Malacostraca; order Decapoda; family Cambaridae; genus Procambarus; species Procambarus clarkii. The sequence continues at coordinate 22,448 of NW_027189734.1, forward strand.
GTCATATTTTGCCCAAACCCCCCTGCAGTTTTTAAAATGTCTGAAATGTCGGAAATTTGACTCCTGAGCGTGATTCTTGAGCCGAATTCTGACTCTCTGCACCTATTTTCAGTTTCAAATTACGATGTTTCATACCGAAAATATGCCAATTACTGTAAACGGCGATGGGTCATATTTTGCCCAAACCGCCCTGCAGTTTTCAAAATGTCGGAAATGTCGGAAATTTGACTCTTGAGCGTGAATTTTGAGCCAAATTCTGACTCTCTGCACCTATTTTCAGTTTCAAATTACGACGTTTCATACCGAAAATATGCCAATTACTGAAAACGGCGATGGGTCATATTTTGCCCAAACCCCCCTGCAGTTTTTGAAATGTCTGAAATGTCGGAAATTTGACTCCTGAGCGTGATTTTTGAGCCAAATTCTGACTCTCTGCACCTATTTTCAGTTTCAAATTACGACGTTTCATACCGAAAATATGCCAATTACTGTAAACGGCGATAGGTCATATTTTGCCCAAACCCCCCTGCAGTTTTCAAAATGTCTGAAATGTCGGAAATTTGACTCTTGAGCGTGATTTTTGAGCCGAATTCTGACTCTCTGCACCTATTTTCAGTTTCAAATTACGACGTTTCATACCGAAAATATGCCAATTACTGAAAACGGCGATGGGTCATATTTTGCCCAAACCCCCTGCAGTTTTTGAAATGTCTGAAATGTCGGAAATTTGACTCCTGAGCGTGATTTTTGAGCCAAATACTGACTCTCTGCACCTATTTTCAGATTCAAATTACGACGTTTCATACCGAAAATATGCCAATTACTGTAAACGGCGATAGGTCATATTTTGCCCAAACCCCCCTGCAGTTTTCAAAATGTCTGAAATGTCTGAAATTTGACTCCTGAGCGTGATTTTTTATCCGAATTCTGACTCTCTTCACCTATTTTTAGTTTCAAATTACGACTTTTTATACCGAAAATATGCCAATTACTGAAAACGGCGATGGGTCATATTTTGCCCAAACCCCTCTGCAGTTTTCAAAATGTCTGAAATGTCGGAAATTTGATTCCTGAGCGCTATTTTTGAGCCGAATTCAGACTCTCTGCATCAATTTTCAGTTTCAAATTACGACGTTCCATACCGAAAATATGCCATTTACTGTAAACAGCGATGGGTCATATTTTGCCCAAACCCCCCTGCAGTTTTCAAAATGTCTGAAATGTTGGAAATTTTACACCTGAGCGTGATTTTTGAGCCGAATTCTGACTCTCTGCACCTATTTTCAGTTTCAAATTACGACTTTTTATACCGAAAATATGCCAATTACTGAAAACGGTGATGGGTCATATTTTGCCCAAACCCCCCTGCAGTTTTCAAAATGTCTGAAATGTCGGAAATTTGACTCTTGAGCGTTATTTTTGAGCCGAATTCTGACTCTCTGCACCTATTTTCAATTTCAAATTACGACGTTTCATACCGAAAATATGCCAATTACTGAAAACGGCGATGGGTCATATTTTGCCCAAACCCCCCTGCAGTTTTTGAAATGTCTGAAATGTCGGAAATTTGACTCCTGAGCGTGATTTTTGAGCCAAATTCTGACTCTCTGCACCTATTTTCAGTTTCAAATTACGACGTTTCATATCGAAAATATGCCAATTACTGTAAACGGCGATAGGTCATATTTTGCCCAAACCCCACTGCAGTTTTCAAAATGTCTGAAATGTCGGAAATTTGACTCTTGAGCGTGATTTTTGAGCCGAATTCTGACTCTCTGCACCTATTTTCAGTTTCAAATTACGACGTTTCATACCGAAAATATGCCAATTACTGAAAACAGCGATGGGTCATATTTTGCCCAAACCCCCCTCCAGTTTTTGAAATGTCTGAAATGTCGGAAATTTGACTCCTGAGCGTGATTTTTGAGCCAAATTCTGACTCTCTGCACCTATTTTCAGTTTCAAATTACGACGTTTCATACCAAAAATATGCCAATTACTGTAAACGGCGATGGGTCATATTTTGCCCAAACCCCCCTGCAGTTTTCAAAATGTCTGAAATGTCTGAAATTTGACTCCTGAGCGGGATTTTTTATCCGAATTCTGACTCTCTTCACCTATTTTTAGTTTCAAATTACGACTTTTTATACCGAAAATATGCCAATTACTGAAAACGGCGATGGGTCATATTTTGCCCAAACCCCTCTGCAGTTTTCAAAATGTCTGAAATGTCGGAAATTTGACTCCTGAGCGTGATTTTTGAGCCGAATTCTGACTCTCTGCATCAATTTTCAGTTTCAAATTATGACGTTCCATACCGAAAATATGCCAATTACTGTAAACAGCGATGGGTCATATTTTGCCCAAACCCCCCTGCAGTTTTCAAAATGTCTGAAATGTTGGAAATTTTACACCTGAGCGTGATTTTTGAGCCGAATTCTGACTCTCTGCACCTATTTTCAGTTTCAAATTACGAATTTTTATACCGAAAATATGCCAATTACTGAAAACGGTGATGGGTCATATTTTGCCCAAACCCCCCTGCAGTTTTCAAAATGTCTGAAATGTCGGAAATTAGACTCCTGAGCGTGATTTTTGAGCCGAATTCTGACTCTGCACCTATTTTCAGTTTCAAATTACGACTTTTTATACCGAAAATATGCCAATTACTGAAAACGGCGATGGGTCATGTTTTGCCTAAACCCCCCTGCAGTTTTGAAAATGTCTTAAATGTTGGAAATTTGACTCTTGAGCGTGATTTTTGAGCCGAATTCTGACTCTCTGCATCTATTTTCAGTTTCAAATTACGACGTTTCATACCGAAAATATGCCAATTACTGAAAACGGCGATGGGTCATATTTTGCCCAAACCACCTTGCAGTTTTTAAAATGTCTGAAATGTCGGAAATTTGACTCCTGAGCGTGATTCTTGAGCCGAATTCTGACTCTCTGCACCTATTTTCAGTTTTAAATTACGATGTTTCATACCGAAAATATGCCAATTACTGTAAACGGCGAAGGGTCATATTTTGCCCAAACCGCCCTGCAGTTTTCAAAATGTCTGAAATGTCGGAAATTTGACTCCTGAGTGAGATTTTTTATCCGAATTCTGACTCTCTGCACCTATTTTCAGTTTCAAAATACGACGTTTCATACCGAAAATATGCCAATTACTGTAAACGGCGATGGGTCATATTTTGCCCAAACCCCTCTGCAGTTTTCAAAATGTCTGAAATGTTGGAAAGTTTACACCTGAGCGTGATTTTTGAGCCGAATTCTGATTCTCTGCACCTATTTTCAGTTTCAAATTACGACTTTTTATACCGAAAATATGCTAATTACTGAAAACGGTGATGGGTCATATTTTGCCCAAACCCCCCTGCAGTTTTCAAAATGTCTGAAATGTGGGAAATTAGACTCCTGAGCGTGATTTTTGAGCCGAATTCTGACTCTGCACCTATTTTCAGTTTCAAAGTACGACTTTTTATACCGAAAATATGCCAATTACTGAAAACGGCGATGGGTCATATTTTGCCCAAACCCCCCTGCAGTTTTGAAAATGTCTTAAATGTTGGAAATTTGACTCTTGAGCGTGATTTTTGAGCCGAATTCTGACTCTCTGCATCTATTTTCAGTTTCAAATTACGACGTTTCATAACGAAAATATGCCAATTACTGAAAACGGCGATGGGTCATATTTTGCCCAAACTCCCCTGCAGTTTTTAAAATGTCTGAAATGTCGGAAATTTGACTCCTGAGCGTGATTCTTGAGCCGAATTCTGACTCTCTGCACCTATTTTCAGTTTCAAATTACGATGTTTCATACCGAAAATATGCAAATTACTGTAAACGGCGATGGGTCATATTTTGCCCAAACCGCCCTGCAGTTTTCAAAATGTCTGAAATGTCGGAAATTTGACTCCTGAGTGAGATTTTTTATCCGAATTCTGACTCTCTGCACCTATTTTCAGTTTCAAATTACGATGTTTCATACCGAAAATATGCCAATTACTGTAAACGGCGATGGGTCATATTTTGCCCAAACCGCCCTGCAGTTTTCAAAATGTCTGAAATGTCGGAAATTTGAATCTTGAGCGTGAATTTTGAGCCGAATTCTGACTCTCTGCACCTATTTTCAGTTTCAAATTACGACGTTTCATACCGAAAATATGCCAATTACTGAAAACGGCGATGGGTCATATTTTGCCCAAACCCCCCTGCAGTTTTTGAAATGTCTGAAATGTCTGAAATTTGACTCCTGAGCGTGATTTTTGAGCCAAATTCTGACTCTCTGCACCTATTTTCAGTTTCAAATTACGACGTTTCATACCGAAAATATGCCAATTACTGTAAACGGCGATAGGTCATATTTTGCCCAAACCCCCCTGCAGTTTTCAAAATGTCTGAAATGTCGGAAATTTGACTCTTGAGCGTGATATTTGAGCCGAATTCTGACTCTCTGCACCTATTTTCAGTTTCAAATTACGACGTTTCATACCGAAAATATGCCAATTACTGAAAACGGCGATGGGTCATATTTTGCCCAAACCCCCCTGCAGTTTTCGAAATGTCTGAAATGTCGGAAATTTGACTCCTGAGCGTGATTTTTGAGCCAAATTCTGACTCTCTGCACCTATTTTCAGTTTCAAATTACGACGTTTCATACCGAAAATATGCCAATTACTGTAAACGGCGATAGGTCATATTTTGCCCAAACCCCCCTGCAGTTTTCAAAATGTCTGAAATGTCTGAAATTTGACTCCTGAGCGTGATTTTTTATCCGAATTCTGACTCTCTTCACCTATTTTTAGTTTCAAATTACGACTTTTTATACCGAAAATATGCCAATTACTGAAAACGGCGATGGGTCATATTTTGCCCAAACCCCTCTGCAGTTTTCAAAATGTCTGAAATGTCGGAAATTTGACTCCTGAGCGCTATTTTTGAGCCGAATTCTGACTCTCTGCATCAATTTTCAGTTTCAAAATACGACGTTCCATACCGAAAATATGCCAATTACTGTAAACAGCGATGGGTCATATTTTGCCCAAACCCCCCTGCAGTTTTCAAAATGTCTGAAATGTTGGAAATTTTACACCTGAGCGTGATTTTTGAGCCGAATTCTGACTCTCTGCACCTATTTTCAGTTTCAAATTACGACTTTTTATACCGAAAATATGCCAATTACTGAAAACGGTGATGGGTCATATTTTGCCCAAACCCCCCTGCAGTTTTCAAAATGTCTGAAATGTCGGAAATTTGACTCTTGAGCGTTATTTTTGAGCCGAATTCTGACTCTCTGCACCTATTTTTAGTTTCAAATTACGACGTTTCATACCGAAAATATGCCAATTACTGTAAACGGCGATAGGTCATATTTTGCCCAAACCCCCCTGCAGTTTTCAAAATGTCTGAAATGTCGGAAATTTGACTCTTGAGCGTGATTTTTGAGCCGAATTCTGACTCTCTGCACCTATTTTCAGTTTCAAATTACGACTTTTTATACCGAAAATATGCCAATTACTGAAAACGGTGATGGGTCATATTTTGCCCAAACCTCCCAGCAGTTTTCAAAATGTCTTTAATGTCGGAAATTAGACTCCTGAGCGTGATTTTTGAGCCGAATTCTGGCTCTGCACCTATTTTCAGTTTCAAATTACGACTTTTTATACCGAAAATATGCCAATTACTGAAAACGGCGATGGGTCATGTTTTGCCCAAACCCCCCTGCAGTTTTGAAAATGTCTTAAATGTTGGAAATTTGACTCCTGAGCGTGATTCTTGAGCCGAATTCTGACTCTCTGCACCTATTTTCAGTTTCAAATTACGATGTTTCATACCGAAAATATGCCAATTACTGTAAACGGCGAAGGGTCATATTTTGCCCAAACCGCCCTGCAGTTTTCAAAATGTCTGAAATGTCGGAAATTTGACTCCTGAGTGAGATTTTTTATCCGAATTCTGACTCTCTGCACCTATTTTCAGTTTCAAAATACGACGTTTCATACCGAAAATATGCCAATTACTGTAAACGGCGATAGGTCATATTTTGCCCAACCCCCCTGCAGTTTTCAAAATGTCTGAAATGTCTGAAATTTGACTCCTGAGCGTGATTTTTTATCCGAATTCTGACTCTCTTCACCTATTTTTTGTTTCAAATTACGACTTTTTATACCGAAAATATGCCAATTACTGAAAACGGCGATGGGTCATATTTTGCCCAAACCCCCTCTGCAGTTTTCAAAATGTCTGAAATGTCGGAAATTTGACTCCTGAGCGTGATTTTTGAGCCGAATTCTGACTCTCTGCATCAATTTTCAGTTTCAAATTACGACGTTCCATACCGAAAATATGCCAATTACTGTAAACAGCGATGGGTCATATTTTGCCCAAACCCCTCTGCAGTTTTCAAAATGTCTGAAATGTTGGAAAGTTTACACCTGAGCGTGATTTTTGAGCCGAATTCTGATTCTCTGCACCTATTTTCAGTTTCAAATTACGACTTTTTATACCGAAAATATGCCAATTACTGAAAACGGTGATGGGTCATATTTTGCCCAAACCCCCCTGCAGTTTTCAAAATGTCTGAAATGTCGGAAATTAGACTCCTGAGCGTGATTTTTGAGCCGAATTCTGACTCTGCACCTATTTTCAGTTTCAAATTACGACTTTTTATACCGAAAATATGCCAATTACTGAAAACGGCGATGGGTCATATTTTGCCCAAACCCCCCTGCAGTTTTGAAAATGTCTTAAATGTTGGAAATTTGACTCTTGAGTGTGATTTTTGAGCCTAATTCTGACTCTCTGCATCTATTTTCAGTTTCAAATTACGACGTTTCATACCGAAAATATGCCAATTACTGAAAACGGCGATGGGTCATATTTTGCCCAAACCCCCCTGCAGTTTTTAAAATGTCTGAAATGTCGGAAATTTGACTCCTGAGCGTGATTCTTGAGCCGAATTCTGACTCTCTGCACCTATTTTCAGTTTCAAATTACGATGTTTCATACCGAAAATATGCCAATTACTGTAAACAACGATAGGTCATATTTTGCCCAAACCGCCCTGCAGTTTTCAAAATGTCTGAAATGTCGGAAATTTGACTCCTGAGTGAGATTTTTTATCCGAATTCTGACTCTCTGCACCTATTTTCAGTTTCAAATTACGATGTTTCATAACGAAAATATGCCAATTACTGTAAACGGCGATGGGTCATATTTTGCCCAAACCCCCCTGCAGTTTTCAAAATGTCTGAAATGTCGGAAATTTGACTCCTGAGCGTGATTTTTGAGCCGAATTCTGACTCTCTGCATCAATTTTCAGTTTCAAATTACGACGTTCCATACCGAAAATATGCCAATTACTGTAAACAGCGATGGGTCATATTTTGCCCAAACCCCTCTGCAGTTTTCAAAATGTCTGAAATGTTGGAAAGTTTACACCTGAGCGTGATTTTTGAGCCGAATTCTGATTCTCTGCACCTATTTTCAGTTTCAAATTACGACTTTTTATACCGAAAATATGCCAATTACTGAAAACGGTGATGGGTCATATTTTGCCCAAACCCCCCTGCAGTTTTCAAAATGTCTGAAATGTCGGAAATTAGACTCCTGAGCGTGATTTTTGAGCCGAATTCTGACTCTGCACCTATTTTCAGTTTCAAATTACGACTTTTTATACCGAAAATATGCCAATTACTGAAAACGGCGATGGGTCATATTTTGCCCAAACCCCCCTGCAGTTTTGAAAATGTCTTAAATGTTGGAAATTTGACTCTTGAGTGTGATTTTTGAGCCTAATTCTGACTCTCTGCATCTATTTTCAGTTTCAAATTACGACGTTTCATACCGAAAATATGCCAATTACTGAAAACGGCGATGGGTCATATTTTGCCCAAACCCCCCTGCAGTTTTTAAAATGTCTGAAATGTCGGAAATTTGACTCCTGAGCGTGATTCTTGAGCCGAATTCTGACTCTCTGCACCTATTTTCAGTTTCAAATTACGATGTTTCATACCGAAAATATGCCAATTACTGTAAACAACGATAGGTCATATTTTGCCCAAACCGCCCTGCAGTTTTCAAAATGTCTGAAATGTCGGAAATTTGACTCCTGAGTGAGATTTTTTATCCGAATTCTGACTCTCTGCACCTATTTTCAGTTTCAAATTACGATGTTTCATAACGAAAATATGCCAATTACTGTAAACGGCGATGGGTCATATTTTGCCCAAACCGCCCTGCAGTTTTCAAAATGTCTGAAATGTCGGAAATTTGACTCTTGAGCGTGAATTTTGAGCCGAATTCTGACTCTCTGCACCTATTTTCAGTTTCAAATTACGACGTTTCATACCGAAAATATGCCAATTACTGAAAACGGCGATGGGTCATATTTTGCCCAAACCCCCCTGCAGTTTTTGAAATGTCTGAAATGTCGGAAATTTGACTCCTGAGGGTGATTTTTGAGCCAAATTCTGACTCTCTGCACCTATTTTCAGTTTCAAATTACGACGTTTCATACCGAAAATATGCCAATTACTGTAAACGGCGATAGGTCATATTTTGCCCAAACCCCCCTGCAGTTTTCAAAATGTCTGAAATGTCGGAAATTTGACTCTTGAGCGTAATATTTGAGCCGAATTCTGACTCTCTGCACCTATTTTCAGTTTCAAATTACGACGTTTCATACCGAAAATATGCCAATTACTGAAAACGGCGATGGGTCATATTTTGCCCAAACCCCCCTGCAGTTTTTGAAATGTCTGAAATGTCGGAAATTTGACTCCTGAGCGTGATTTTTGAGCCAAATTCTGACTCTCTGCACCTATTTTCAGTTTCAAATTACGACGTTTCATACCGAAAATATGCCAATTACTTTAAACGGCGATAGGTCATATTTTGCCCAAACCCCCCTGCAGTTTTCAAAATGTCTGAAATTTGACTCCTGAGCGTGATTTTTTATCCGAATTCTGACTCTCTTCACCTATTTTTAGTTTCAAATTACGACTTTTTATACCGAAAATATGTCAATTACTGAAAACGGCGATGGGTCATATTTTGCCCAAACCCCTCTGCAGTTTTCAAAATGTCTGAAATGTCGGAAATTTGACTCCTGAGCGCTATTTTTGAGCCGAATTCTGACTCTCTGCATCAATTTTCAGTTTCAAATTACGACGTTCCATACCGAAAATATGCCAATTACTGTAAACAGCGATGGGTCATATTTTGCCCAAACCCCCCTGCAGTTTTCAAAATGTCTGAAATGTTGGAAATTTTACACCTGAGCGTGATTTTTGAGCCGAATTCTGACTCTCTGCACCTATTTTCAGTTTCAAATTACGACTTTTTATACCGAAAATATGCCAATTACTGAAAACGGTGATGGGTCATATTTTGCCCAAACCCCCCTGTAGTTTTCAAAATGTCTGAAATGTCGGAAATTTGACTCTTGAGCGTTATTTTTGAGCCGAATTCTGACTCTCTGCACCTATTTTCAATTTCAAATTACGACGTTTCATACCGAAAATATGCCAATTACTGAAAACGGCGATGCGTCATATTTTGCCCAAACCCCCCTGCAGTTTTTGAAATGTCTGAAATGTCGGAAATTTGACTCCTGAGCGTGATTTTTGAGCCAAATTCTGACTCTCTGCACCTATTTTTAGTTTCAAATTACGACTATTCATACCGAAAATATGCCAATTACTGTAAACAGCGATAGGTCATATTTTGCCCAAACCCCCCTGCAGTTTTCAAAATGTCTGAAATGTCGGAAATTTGACTCTTGAGCGTGATTTTTGAGCCGAATTCTGACTCTCTTCACCTATTTTTAGTTTCAAATTACGACTTTTTATACCGAAAATATGCCAATTACTGAAAACGGCGATGGGTCATATTTTGCCCAAACCCCCCTGCAGTTTTTTAAATGTCTGAAATGTCGGAAATTTGACTCCTGAGCGTGATTTTTGAGCCAAATTCTGACTCTCTGCACCTATTTTCAGTTTCAAATTACGACGTTTCATACCAAAAATATGCCAATTACTGTAAACGGCGATGGGTCATATTTTGCCCAAACCCCCCTGCAGTTTTCAAAATGTCTGAAATGTCTGAAATTTGACTCCTGAGCGTGATTTTTTATCCGAATTCTGACTCTCTTCACCTATTTTTAGTTTCAAATTACGACTTTTTATACCGAAAATATGCCAATTACTGAAAACGGCGATGGGTCATATTTTGCCCAAACCCCTCTGCAGTTTTCAAAATGTCTGAAATGTCGGAAATTTGACTCCTGAGCGTGATTTTTGAGCCGAATTCTGACTCTCTGCATCAATTTTCAGTTTCAAATTACGACGTTCCATACCGAAAATATGCCAATTACTGTAAACAGCGATGGGTCATATTTTGCCCAAACCCCCCTGCAGTTTTCAAAATGTTTGAAATGTTGGAAATTTTACACCTGAGCGTGATTTTTGAGCCGAATTCTGACTCTCTGCACCTATTTTCAGTTTCAAATTACGACTTTTTATACCGAAAATATGCCAATTACTGAAAACGGTGATGGGTCATATTTTGCCCAAACCTCCCTGCAGTTTTCAAAATGTCTGAAATGTCGGAAATTAGACTCCTGAGCGTGATTTTTTGAGCCGAATTCTGGCTCTGCACCTATTTTCAGTTTCAAATTACGACTTTTTATACCGAAAATATGCCAATTACTGAAAACGGCGATGGGTCATGTTTTGCCCAAACCCCCCTGCAGTTTTGAAAATGTCTTAAATGTTGGAAATTTGACTCTTGAGCGTGATTTTTGAGCCGAATTCTGACTCTCTGCATCTTATTTCAGTTTCAAATTACGACGTTTCATACCGAAAATATGCCAATTACTGAAAACGGCGATGGGTCATATTTTGCCCAAACCCCCCTGCAGTTTTTAAAATGTCTGAAATGTCGGAAATTTGACTCCTGAGCGTGATTCTTGAGTTGAATTCTGACTCTCTGCACCTATTTTGAGTTTCAAATTACGATGTTTCATACCGAAAATATGCCAATTACTGTAAACGGCGAAGGGTCATATTTTGCCCAAACCGCCCTGCAGTTTTCAAAATGTCTGAAATGTCGAAAATTTGACTCCTGAGTGAGATTTTTTATCCGAATTCTGACTCTCTGCACCTTGTTTCAGTTTCAAAATACGACGTTTCATACCGAAAATATGCCAATTACTGTAAACGGCGATAGGTCATATTTTGCCCAACCCCCCTGCAGTTTTCAAAATGTCTGAAATGTCTGAAATTTGACTCCTGAGCGTAATTTTTTATCCGAATTCTGACTCTCTTCACCTATTTTTTGTTTCAAATTACGACTTTTTATACCGAAAATATGCCAATTACTGAAAACGGCGATGGGTCATATTTTGCCCAAACCCCCTCTGCAGTTTTCAAAATGTCTGAAATGTCGGAAATTTGACTCCTGAGCGTGATTTTTGAGCCGAATTCTGACTCTCTGCATCAATTTTCAGTTTCAAATTACGACGTTCCATACCGAAAATATGCCAATTACTGTAAACAGCGATGGGTCATATTTTGACCAAACCCCTCTGCAGTTTTCAAAATGTCTGAAATGATGGAAATTTTACACCTGAGCGTGATTTTTGAGCCGAATTCTGATTCTCTGCACCTATTTTCAGTTTCAAATTACGACTTTTTATACCGAAAATATGCCAATTACTGAAAACGGTGATGGGTCATATTTTTCCCAAACCCCCCTGCAGTTTTCAAAATGTCTGAAATGTCGGAAATTAGACTCCTGAGCGTGATTTTTGAGCCGAATTCTGACTCTGCACCTATTTTCAGTTTCAAATTACGACTTTTTATACCGAAAATATGCCAATTACTGAAAACGGCGATGGGTCATATTTTGCCCAAACCCCCCTGCAGTTTTGAAAATGTCTTATATGTTGGAAATTTGACTCTTGAGCGTGATTTTTGAGCCGAATTCTGACTCTCTGCATCTATTTTCAGTTTCAAATTACGACGTTTCATACCGAAAATATGCCAATTACTGAAAACAGCGATGGGTCATATTTTGCCCAAACCCCCCTGCAGTTTTTAAAATGTCTGAAATGTCGGAAATTTGACTCCTGAGCGTGATTCTTGAGCCGAATTCTGACTCTCTGCACCTATTTTCAGTTTCAAATTACGATGTTTCATACCGAAAATATGCCAATTACTGTAAACGGCGATGGGTCATATTTTGCCCAAACCGCCCTGCAGTTTTCAAAATGTCTGAAATGTCGGAAATTTGACTCCTGAGTGAGATTTTTTATCCGAATTCTGACTCTCTGCACCTATTTTCAGTTTCAAATTACAACTTTTTATACCGAAAATATGCCAATTACTGAAAACGGCGATGGGTCATATTTTGCCCAAACCCCTCTGCAGTTTTCAAAATGTCTGAAATGTCGGAAATTTGACTCCTGAGCGTGATTTTTGAGCCGAATTCTGACTCTCTGCATCGATTTTCAGTTTCAAATTACGACGTTCCATACCGAAAATAGGCCAATTACTGTAAACAGCAATGGGTCATATTTTGCCCAAACCCCCCTGCAGTTTTCAAAATGTCTGAAATGTTGGAAATTTTACACCTGAGCGTGATTTTTGAGCCGAATTCTGACTCTGCACCTATTTCCAGTTTTAAATTACGACTTTTTATACCGAAAATATGCCAATTACTGAAAACGGCGATGGGTCATATTTTGCCCAAACCCCCCTGCAGTTTTGAAAATGTCTTAAATGTTGGAAATTTTACTCTTGAGCGTGATTTTTGAGCCGAATTCTGACTCTCTGCATCTATTTTCAGTTTCAAATTACGACGTTTCATACCGAAAATATGCCAATTACTGAAAACGGCGATGGGTCATATTTTGCCCAAACCACCCTGCAGTTTTTAAAATGTCTGAAATGTCGGAAATTTGACTCCTGAGCGTGATTCTTGAGCCGAATTCTGACTCTCTGCATCAATTTTCAGTTTCAAATTACGACGTTTCATACCGAAAATATGCCAATTACTGTAAACTGCGATAGGTCATATTTTGCCCTAACCCCCCTGCAGTTTTCAAAATGTCTGAAATGTTGGAAATTTGACTCCTGAGCGTGATTTTTGAGCCGAATTCTGACTCTCTGCACCTATTTTCATTTTCAAATTACGACTTTTTATACCGAAAATATGCCAATTACTGAAAACGGTGATGGGTCATATTTTGCCCAAACCCCCCCTGCAGTTTTCAAAATGTCTGAAATGTCGGAAATTAGACTCCTGAGCGTGATTTTTGAGCCGAATTCTGACTCTCTGCACCTATTTTCAGTTTCAAATTACGACTTTTTATACCGAAAATATGCCAATTACTGAAAACGGCGATGGGTCATATTTTGCCCAAACCCCCCTGCAGTTTTGAAAATGTCTGAAATGTCGGAAATTTGACTCCTGAGCGTGATTTTTTAGCCGAATTCTGACTCTCTGCATCTATTTTCAGTTTCAAATTACGACGTTTCATACCGAAAATGTGCCAATTACTGTAAACGACGATAGGTCATATTTTGCCCAATCCCCCTGCAGTTTTCAAAATGTCTGAAATTTGACTCCTGAGCGTGATTTTTTATCCGAATTCTGACTCTCTTCACCTATTTTCAGTTTCAAATCACGACTTTTTATACCGAAAATATGCCAATTACTGAAAACGGCGATGGGTCATATTTTGCCCAAACCCCCCTGCAGTTTTCAAAATGTCTGAAATGTCGGAAATTTCACTCCTGAACGTGATTTTTGAGCCGAATTCTGACTCTCTGCACATATTTTCAGTTTCAAAATACGACGTTTCATACCGAAAATATGCCAATTACTGTTAACGGCGATGGGTCATATTTTGCCCAAACCCCCCTGCAGTTTTCAAAATGTCTGAAATGTCGGAAATTTGACTCCTGAGCATGATTTTTTATCCGAATTCTGACTCTCTGCACCTATTTTCAGTTTCAAATTACGACTTTTTATACCGAAAATATGCCAATTACTGAAAACGGCGATGGGTCATATTTTGCCCAAACCCCCCTGCAGTTTTCAAAATGTCTGAAATGTTGGAAATTTTACTCCTGATCGTGATTTTTGAGCCGAATTCTGACTCTCTGCACCTATTTTCATTTTCAAATTACGACTTTTTATACCGAAAATATGCCAATTACTGAAAACGGTGATGGGTCATATTTTGCCCAAACCCCCCTGCAGTTTTCAAAATGTCTGAAATGTCGGAAATTAGACTCCTGAGCGTGATTTTTGAGCCGAATTCTGACTCTATGCATCTATTTTCAGTTTCAAATTACGACTTTTTATACCGAAAATATGCCAATTACTGAAAACGGCGATGGGTCATATTTTGCCCAAACCCCCCCTGCAGTTTTGAAAATTTCTGAAATGTCGGAAATTTGACTCTTGAGCGTGATTTTTGAGCCGAATTCTGACTCTCTGCATCTATTTTCAGTTTCAAATTACGACGTTTCATACCGAAAATATGCCAATTACTGTAAACGACGATTGGTCATATTTTGCCCAAACCCCCCTGCAGTTTTCAAAATGTCTGAAATGTCTGAAATTTGACTCCTGAGCGTGATTTTTTATCCGAATTCTGACACTCTTCACCTATTTTCAGTTTCAAATCACGACATTTTATTCCGAAAATATGCCAATTACTGAAAACGGCGATGGGTCATATTTTGCCCTAACCCCCCTGCAGTTTTCAAAATGTCTGAAATTTCGGAAATTTGACTCCTGAGCGTGATTTTTGAGCCGAATTCTGACTCTCTGCATCAATTTTCAGTTTCAAATTACGAAGTTCCATACCGAAAATATGCCAATTACTGTAAACAGCGATGGGTCATATTTTGCCCAAACCCCCCTGCAGTTTTGAAAAAGTCTTAAATGTTGGAAATTTGACTCTTGAGCGTGATTTTTGAGCCGAATTCTGACTCTCTGCATCTATTTTCAGTTTCAAATTACGACGTTTCATACCGAAAATATGCCAATTACTGAAAACGGCGATGGGTCATATTTTGCCCAAACCCCCCTGCAGTTTTTAAAATGTCTGAAATGTCGGAAATTTGACTCCTGAGCGTGATTCTTGAGCCGAATTCTGACTCTCTGCACCTATTTTCAGTTTCAAATTACGATGTTTCATACCGAAAATATGCCAATTACTGTAAACGGCGATGGGTCATATTTTGACCAAACCGCCCTGCAGTTTTCAAAATGTCTGAAATGTCGGAAATTTGACTCCTGAGTGAGATTTTTTATCCGAATTCTGACTCTCTGCACCTATTTTCAGTTTCAAATTACGACTTTTTATACCGAAAATATGCCAATTACTGAAAACGGCGATGGGTCATATTTTGCCCAAACCCCTCTGCAGTTTTCAAAATGTCTGAAATGTCGGAAATTTGACTCCTGAGCGTGATTTTTGAGCCGAATTCTGACACTCTGCATCGATTTTCAGTTTCAAATTACGACGTTCCATACCGAAAATATGCCAATTACTGTAAACAGCGATGGGTCATATTTTGCCCAAACCCCCCCTGCAGTTTTCAAAATGTCTGAAATGTTGGAAATTTTACACCTGAGCGTGATTTTTGAGCCGAATTCTGATTCTCTGCACCTATTTTCAGTTTCAAATTACGACTTTTTATACCGAAAATATGCCAATTACTGAAAACGGTGATGGGTCATATTTTGCCCAAACCCCCCAGCAGTTTTCAAAATGTCTGAAATGTCGGAAATTAGACTCCTGAGCGTGATTCTTGAGCCGAATTCTTACTCTCTGCACCTATTTTCAGTTTCAAATTACGATGTTTCATACCGAAAATATGCCAATTACTGTAAACGGCGATGGGTCATATTTTGCCCAAACCCCCCTGCAGTTTTCAAAATGTCTGAAATGTCGGAAATTTGACTCCTGAGCGTGATTCTTGAGCCGAATTCTTACTCTCTGCACCTATTTTCAGTTTCAAATTACGATGTTTCATACCGAAAATATGCCAATTACTGTAAACGGCGATGGGTCATATTTTGCCCAAACCCCCCTGCAGTTTTCAAAATGTCTGAAATGTTGGAAACTTTACTCCTGAGCGTGATTTTTGAGCCGAATTCTCACTCTCTGCACCTATTTTCAGTTTCAAATTAAGACTTTTTATACCGAAAATATGCCAATTACTGAAAACGGTGATGGGTCATATTTTGCCCAAACCCCCCTGCAGTTTTCAAAATGTATGAAATGTCGGAAATTAGACTCCTGAGCGTGATTTTTGAGCCGAATTCTGACTCTCTGCACCTATTTTCAGTTTCAAAATACGAAGTTTCATACCGAAAATATGCCAATTACTGTAAACGGCGATGGGTCATATTTTGCCCAAACCCCCCTGCAGTTTTCAAAATGTCTGAAATGTCGGAAATTTGACTCCTGAGCGTGATTTTTTATCCGAATTCTTACTCTCTGCACCTATTTTCAGTTTCAAATTACGAAGTTTCATACCGAAAATAGGCCAATTACTGAAAACGGCGATGGGTCATATTTTGCCCAAACCCCCCTGCAGTTTTGAAAATGTCTGAAATGTCGGAAATTTGACTCTTGAGCGTGATTTTTGAGCCGAATTCTGACTCTCTGCACCTTTTTTCAGTTTCAAATTACGACGTTTCATACCGAAAATATGCCAATTACTGAAACGGCGATGGGTCATATTTTGCCCAAACCCCCCTGCAGTTTTTGAAATGTCTGAAATGTCGGAAATTTGACTCCTGAGCGTGATTTTTGAGCCAAATTCTGACTCTCTGCACCTATTTTCAGTTTCAAATTACGACGTTTCATACCGAAAATATGCCAATTACTGTAAACTGCGATAGGTCATATTTTGCCCAAACCCCCCTGCAGTTTTCAAAATGTCTGAAATGTCTGAAATTTGACTCCTGAGCGTGATTTTTTATCCGAATTCTGACTCTCTTCACCTATTTTCAGTTTCAAATTACGACTTTTTATACCGAAAATATGCCAATTACTGAAAACGGCGATGGGTCATTCTTTGCCCAAACCCCCCCTGCAGTTTTCAAAATGTCTGAAATGTCGGAAATTTGACTCCTGAGCGTGATTTTTGAGCCGAATTCTGACTCTCTGCATCAATTTTCAGTTTCAAATTACGACGTTTCATACCGAAAATAGGCCAATTACTGAAAACGGCGATGGGTCATATTTTGCCCAAACCCCCCTGCAGTTTTCAAAATGTCTGAAATGTTGGAAATTTGACTCCTGAGCGTGATTTTTGAGCCGAATTCTGACTCTCTGCACCTATTTTCATTTTCAAATTACGACTTTTTATACCGAAAATATGCCAATTACTGAAAACGGTGATGGGTCATATTTTGCCCAAACCCCCCCTGCAGTTTTCAAAATGTCTGAAATGTCGGAAATTAGACTCCTGAGCGTGATTTTTGAGCCGAATTCTGACTCTCTGCACCTATTTTCAGTTTCAAATTACGACTTTTTATACCGAAAATATGCCAATTACTGAAAACGGCGATGGGTCATATTTTGCCCAAACCCCCCTGCAGTTTTGAAAATGTCTGAAATGTCGGAAATTTGACTTTTGAGCGTGATTTTTTAGCCGAATTCTGACTCTCTGCATCTATTTTCAGTTTCAAATTACGACGTTTCATACCGAAAATGTGCCAATTACTGTAAACGACGATAGGTCATATTTTGCCCAAACCCCCCTGCAGTTTTCAAAATGTCTGAAATGTCTGAAATTTGACTCCTGAGCGTGATTTTTTATCCGAATTCTGACTCTCTTCACCTATTTTCAGTTTCAAATCACGACTTTTTATACCGAAAATATGCCAATTACTGAAAACGGCGATGGGTCATATTTTGCCCAAACCCCCCTGCAGTTTTCAAAATGTCTGAAATGTCGGAAATTTCACTCCTGAACGTGATTTTTGAGCCGAATTCTGACTCTCTGCACATATTTTCAGTTTCAAAATACGACGTTTCATACCGAAAATATGCCAATTACTGTAAACGGCGATGGGTCATATTTTGCCCAAACCCCCCTGCAGTTTTCAAAATGTCTGAAATTTCGGAAATTTGACTCCTGAGCGTGATTTTTGAGCCGAATTCTGACTCTCTGCATCAATTTTCAGTTTCAAATTACGACGTTCCATACCGAAAATATGCCAATTACTGTAAACAGCGATGGGTCATATTTTGCCCAAACCCCCCTGCAGTTTTGAAAAAGTCTTAAATGTTGGAAATTTGACTCTTGAGCGTGATTTTTGAGCCGAATTCTGACTCTCTGCATCTATTTTCAGTTTCAAATTACGACGTTTCATACCGAAAATATGCCAATTACTGAAAACGGCGATGGGTCATATTTTGCCCAAACCCCCCTGCAGTTTTTAAAATGTCTGAAATGTCGGAAATTTGACTCCTGAGCGTGATTCTTGAGCCGAATTCTGACTCTCTGCACCTATTTTCAGTTTCAAATTACGATGTTTCATACCGAAAATATGCCAATTACTGTAAACGGCGATGGGTCATATTTTGACCAAACCGCCCTGCAGTTTTCAAAATGTCTGAAATGTCGGAAATTTGACTCCTGAGTGAGATTTTTTATCCGAATTCTGACTCTCTGCACCTATTTTCAGTTTCAAATTACGACTTTTTATACCGAAAATATGCCAATTACTGAAAACGGCGATGGGTCATATTTTGCCCAAACCCCTCTGCAGTTTTCAAAATGTCTGAAATGTCGGAAATTTGACTCCTGAGCGTGATTTTTGAGCCGAATTCTGACACTCTGCATCGATTTTCAGTTTCAAATTACGACGTTCCATACCGAAAATATGCCAATTACTGTAAACAGCGATGGGTCATATTTTGCCCAAACCCCCCCTGCAGTTTTCAAAATGTCTGAAATGTTGGAAATTTTACACCTGAGCGTGATTTTTGAGCCGAATTCTGATTCTCTGCACCTATTTTCAGTTTCAAATTACGACTTTTTATACCGAAAATATGCCAATTACTGAAAACGGTGATGGGTCATATTTTGCCCAAACCCCCCAGCAGTTTTCAAAATGTCTGAAATGTCGGAAATTAGACTCCTGAGCGTGATTCTTGAGCCGAATTCTTACTCTCTGCACCTATTTTCAGTTTCAAATTACGATGTTTCATACCGAAAATATGCCAATTACTGTAAACGGCGATGGGTCATATTTTGCCCAAACCCCCCTGCAGTTTTCAAAATGTCTGAAATGTCGGAAATTTGACTCCTGAGCGTGATTCTTGAGCCGAATTCTTACTCTCTGCACCTATTTTCAGTTTCAAATTACGATGTTTCATACCGAAAATATGCCAATTACTGTAAACGGCGATGGGTCATATTTTGCCCAAACCCCCCTGCAGTTTTCAAAATGTCTGAAATGTTGGAAACTTTACTCCTGAGCGTGATTTTTGAGCCGAATTCTCACTCTCTGCACCTATTTTCAGTTTCAAATTAAGACTTTTTATACCGAAAATATGCCAATTACTGAAAACGGTGATGGGTCATATTTTGCCCAAACCCCCCTGCAGTTTTCAAAATGTATGAAATGTCGGAAATTAGACTCCTGAGCGTGATTTTTGAGCCGAATTCTGACTCTCTGCACCTATTTTCAGTTTCAAAATACGAAGTTTCATACCGAAAATATGCCAATTACTGTAAACGGCGATGGGTCATATTTTGCCCAAACCCCCCTGCAGTTTTCAAAATGTCTGAAATGTCGGAAATTTGACTCCTGAGCGTGATTTTTTATCCGAATTCTTACTCTCTGCACCTATTTTCAGTTTCAAATTACGAAGTTTCATACCGAAAATAGGCCAATTACTGAAAACGGCGATGGGTCATATTTTGCCCAAACCCCCCTGCAGTTTTGAAAATGTCTGAAATGTCGGAAATTTGACTCTTGAGCGTGATTTTTGAGCCGAATTCTGACTCTCTGCACCTTTTTTCAGTTTCAAATTACGACGTTTCATACCGAAAATATGCCAATTACTGAAACGGCGATGGGTCATATTTTGCCCAAACCCCCCTGCAGTTTTTGAAATGTCTGAAATGTCGGAAATTTGACTCCTGAGCGTGATTTTTGAGCCAAATTCTGACTCTCTGCACCTATTTTCAGTTTCAAATTACGACGTTTCATAGCGAAAATATGCCAATTACTGTAAACTGCGATAGGTCATATTTTGCCCAAACCCCCCTGCAGTTTTCAAAATGTCTGAAATGTCTGAAATTTGACTCCTGAGCGTGATTTTTTATCCGAATTCTGACTCTCTTCACCTATTTTCAGTTTCAAATTACGACTTTTTATACCGAAAATATGCCAATTACTGAAAACGGCGATGGGTCATTCTTTGCCCAAACCCCCCCTGCAGTTTTCAAAATGTCTGAAATGTCGGAAATTTGACTCCTGAGCGTGATTTTTGAGCCGAATTCTGACTCTCTGCATCAATTTTCAGTTTCAAATTACGACGTTTCATACCGAAAATAGGCCAATTACTGAAAACGGCGATGGGTCATATTTTGCCCAAACCCCCCTGCAGTTTTCAAAATGTCTGAAATGTTGGAAATTTGACTCCTGAGCGTGATTTTTGAGCCGAATTCTGACTCTCTGCACCTATTTTCATTTTCAAATTACGACTTTTTATACCGAAAATATGCCAATTACTGAAAACGGTGATGGGTCATATTTTGCCCAAACCCCCCCTGCAGTTTTCAAAATGTCTGAAATGTCGGAAATTAGACTCCTGAGCGTGATTTTTGAGCCGAATTCTGACTCTCTGCACCTATTTTCAGTTTCAAATTACGACTTTTTATACCGAAAATATGCCAATTACTGAAAACGGCGATGGGTCATATTTTGCCCAAACCCCCCTGCAGTTTTGAAAATGTCTGAAATGTCGGAAATTTGACTTTTGAGCGTGATTTTTTAGCCGAATTCTGACTCTCTGCATCTATTTTCAGTTTCAAATTACGACGTTTCATACCGAAAATGTGCCAATTACTGTAAACGACGATAGGTCATATTTTGCCCAAACCCCCCTGCAGTTTTCAAAATGTCTGAAATGTCTGAAATTTGACTCCTGAGCGTGATTTTTTATCCGAATTCTGACTCTCTTCACCTATTTTCAGTTTCAAATCACGACTTTTTATACCGAAAATATGCCAATTACTGAAAACGGCGATGGGTCATATTTTGCCCAAACCCCCCTGCAGTTTTCAAAATGTCTGAAATGTCGGAAATTTCACTCCTGAACGTGATTTTTGAGCCGAATTCTGACTCTCTGCACATATTTTCAGTTTCAAAATACGACGTTTCATACCGAAAATATGCCAATTACTGTAAACGGCGATGGGTCATATTTTGCCCAAACCCCCCTGCAGTTTTCAAAATGTCTGAAATGTCGGAAATTTGACTCCTGAGCGTGATTTTTTATCCGAATTCTGACTCTCTGCACCTATTTTCAGTTTCAAATTACGACTTTTTATACCGAAAATATGCCAATTACTGAAAACGGCGATGGGTCATATTTTGCCCAAACCCCCCTGCAGTTTTCAAAATGTCTGAAATGTTGGAAATTTTACTCCTGATCGTGATTTTTGAGCCGAATTCTGACTCTCTGCACCTATTTTCATTTTCAAATTACGACTTTTTATACCGAAAATATGCCAATTACTGAAAACGGTGATGGGTCATATTTTGCCCAAACCCCCCTGCAGTTTTCAAAATGTCTGAAATGTCGGAAATTAGACTCCTGAGCGTGATTTTTGAGCCGAATTCTGACTCTCTGCATCTATTTTCAGTTTCAAATTACGACTTTTTATACCGAAAATATGCCAATTACTGAAAACGGCGATGGGTCATATTTTGCCCAAACCCCCCCTGCAGTTTTGAAAATTTCTGAAATGTCGGAAATTTGACTCTTGAGCGTGATTTTTGAGCCGAATTCTGACTCTCTGCATCTATTTTCAGTTTCAAATTACGACGTTTCATACCGAAAATATGCCAATTACTGTAAACGACGATTGGTCATATTTTGCCCAAACCCCCCTGCAGTTTTCAAAATGTCTGAAATATCTGAAATTTGACTCCTGAGCGTGATTTTTTATCCGAATTCTGACACTCTTCACCTATTTTCAGTTTCAAATCACGACATTTTATTCCGAAAATATGCCAATTACTGAAAACGGCGATGGGTCATATTTTGCCCAAACCCCCCTGCAGTTTTCAAAATGTCTGAAATTTCGGAAATTTGACTCCTGAGCGTGATTTTTGAGCCGAATTCTGACTCTCTGCATCAATTTTCAGTTTCAAATTACGACGTTCCATACCGAAAATATGCCAATTACTGTAAACAGCGATGGGTCATATTTTGCCCAAACCCCCCTGCAGTTTTCAAAATGTCTGAAATGCTGGAAATTTTACTCCTGAGCGTGATTTTTGAGCCGAATTCTGACTCTCTGCACCTATTTTCATTTTCAAATTACGACTTTTTATACCGAAAATATGCCAATTACTGAAAACGGTGATGGGTCATATTTTGCCCAAACCCCCCCTGCAGTTTTCAAAATGTCTGAAATATCGGAAATTAGACTCCTGAGCGTGATTTTTTAGCCGAATTCTGACTCTCTGCACCTATTTTCAGTTTCAAATTACGACTTTTTATACCGAAAATATGCCAATTACTGAAAACGGCGATGGGTCATATTATGCCCAAACCCCCCTGCAGTTTTGAAAATGTCTGAAATGTCGGAAATTTGACTCTTGAGCGTGATTTTTGAGCCGAATTCTGACTCTCTGCATCTATTTTCAGTTTCAAATCACGACTTTTTATACCGAAAATATGCCAATTACTGAAAACGGCGATGGGTCATATTTTGCCCAAACCCCCCTGCAGTTTTCAAAATGTCTGAAATGTCGGAAATTTCACTCCTGAGCGTGATTTTTGAGCCGAATTCTGACTCTCTGCACATATTTTCAGTTTCAAAATACGACGTTATATACCGAAAATATGCCCATTACTGTAAACGGCGATGGGTCATATTTTGCCCAAACCCCCCTGCAGTTTTCAAAATGTCTGAAATGTTGGAAATTTTACTCCAGAGCGTGATTTTTGAGCCGAATTCTGACTCTCTGCACCTATTTTCAGTTTCAAATTAAGACTTTTTATACCGAAAATATGCCAATTACTGAAAACGGCGATGGGTCATTCTTTGCCCAAACCCCCCCTGCAGTTTTCAAAATGTCTGAAATGTCGGAAATTTGACTCCTGAGCGTGATTTTTGAGCCGAATTCTGACTCTCTGCATCAATTTTCAGTTTCAAATTACGACGTTTCATACCGAAAATAGGCCAATTACTGAAAACGGCGATGGGTCATATTTTGCCCAAACCCCCCTGCAGTTTTCAAAATGTCTGAAATGTTGGAAATTTGACTCCTGAGCGTGATTTTTGAGCCGAATTCTGACTCTCTGCACCTATTTTCATTTTCAAATTACGACTTTTTATACCGAAAATATGCCAATTACTGAAAACGGTGATGGGTCATATTTTGCCCAAACCCCCCCTGCAGTTTTCAAAATGTCTGAAATGTCGGAAATTAGACTCCTGAGCGTGATTTTTGAGCCGAATTCTGACTCTCTGCACCTATTTTCAGTTTCAAATTACGACTTTTTATACCGAAAATATGCCAATTACTGAAAACGGCGATGGGTCATATTTTGCCCAAACCCCCCTGCAGTTTTGAAAATGTCTGAAATGTCGGAAATTTGACTTTTGAGCGTGATTTTTTAGCCGAATTCTGACTCTCTGCATCTATTTTCAGTTTCAAATTACGACGTTTCATACCGAAAATGTGCCAATTACTGTAAACGACGATAGGTCATATTTTGCCCAAACCCCCCTGCAGTTTTCAAAATGTCTGAAATGTCTGAAATTTGACTCCTGAGCGTGATTTTTTATCCGAATTCTGACTCTCTTCACCTATTTTCAGTTTCAAATCACGACTTTTTATACCGAAAATATGCCAATTACTGAAAACGGCGATGGGTCATATTTTGCCCAAACCCCCCTGCAGTTTTCAAAATGTCTGAAATGTCGGAAATTTCACTCCTGAACGTGATTTTTGAGCCGAATTCTGACTCTCTGCACATATTTTCAGTTTCAAAATACGACGTTTCATACCGAAAATATGCCAATTACTGTAAACGGCGATGGGTCATATTTTGCCCAAACCCCCCTGCAGTTTTCAAAATGTCTGAAATGTCGGAAATTTGACTCCTGAGCGTGATTTTTTATCCGAATTCTGACTCTCTGCACCTATTTTCAGTTTCAAATTACGACTTTTTATACCGAAAATATGCCAATTACTGAAAACGGCGATGGGTCATATTTTGCCCAAACCCCCCTGCAGTTTTCAAAATGTCTGAAATGTTGGAAATTTTACTCCTGATCGTGATTTTTGAGCCGAATTCTGACTCTCTGCACCTATTTTCATTTTCAAATTACGACTTTTTATACCGAAAATATGCCAATTACTGAAAACGGTGATGGGTCATATTTTGCCCAAACCCCCCTGCAGTTTTCAAAATGTCTGAAATGTCGGAAATTAGACTCCTGAGCGTGATTTTTGAGCCGAATTCTGACTCTCTGCATCTATTTTCAGTTTCAAATTACGACTTTTTATACCGAAAATATGCCAATTACTGAAAACGGCGATGGGTCATATTTTGCCCAAACCCCCCCTGCAGTTTTGAAAATTTCTGAAATGTCGGAAATTTGACTCTTGAGCGTGATTTTTGAGCCGAATTCTGACTCTCTGCATCTATTTTCAGTTTCAAATTACGACGTTTCATACCGAAAATATGCCAATTACTGTAAACGACGATTGGTCATATTTTGCCCAAACCCCCCTGCAGTTTTCAAAATGTCTGAAATATCTGAAATTTGACTCCTGAGCGTGATTTTTTATCCGAATTCTGACACTCTTCACCTATTTTCAGTTTCAAATCACGACATTTTATTCCGAAAATATGCCAATTACTGAAAACGGCGATGGGTCATATTTTGCCCAAACCCCCCTGCAGTTTTCAAAATGTCTGAAATTTCGGAAATTTGACTCCTGAGCGTGATTTTTGAGCCGAATTCTGACTCTCTGCATCAATTTTCAGTTTCAAATTACGACGTTCCATACCGAAAATATGCCAATTACTGTAAACAGCGATGGGTCATATTTTGCCCAAACCCCCCTGCAGTTTTCAAAATGTCTGAAATGCTGGAAATTTTACTCCTGAGCGTGATTTTTGAGCCGAATTCTGACTCTCTGCACCTATTTTCATTTTCAAATTACGACTTTTTATACCGAAAATATGCCAATTACTGAAAACGGTGATGGGTCATATTTTGCCCAAACCCCCCCTGCAGTTTTCAAAATGTCTGAAATATCGGAAATTAGACTCCTGAGCGTGATTTTTTAGCCGAATTCTGACTCTCTGCACCTATTTTCAGTTTCAAATTACGACTTTTTATACCGAAAATATGCCAATTACTGAAAACGGCGATGGGTCATATTATGCCCAAACCCCCCTGCAGTTTTGAAAATGTCTGAAATGTCGGAAATTTGACTCTTGAGCGTGATTTTTGAGCCGAATTCTGACTCTCTGCATCTATTTTCAGTTTCAAATCACGACTTTTTATACCGAAAATATGCCAATTACTGAAAACGGCGATGGGTCATATTTTGCCCAAACCCCCCTGCAGTTTTCAAAATGTCTGAAATGTCGGAAATTTCACTCCTGAGCGTGATTTTTGAGCCGAATTCTGACTCTCTGCACATATTTTCAGTTTCAAAATACGACGTTATATACCGAAAATATGCCCATTACTGTAAACGGCGATGGGTCATATTTTGCCCAAACCCCCCTGCAGTTTTCAAAATGTCTGAAATGTTGGAAATTTTACTCCAGAGCGTGATTTTTGAGCCGAATTCTGACTCTCTGCACCTATTTTCAGTTTCAAATTAAGACTTTTTATACCGAAAATATGCCAATTACTGAAAACGGTGATGGGTCATATTTTGCCCAAACCCCCCTGCAGTTTTCAAAATGTATGAAATGTCGGAAATTAGACTCCTGAGCGTGATTTTTGAGCCGAATTCTGACTCTCTGCACCTATTTTCAGTTTCAAAATACGAAGTTTCATACCAAAAATATGCCAATTACTGTAAACGGCGATGGGTCATATTTTGCCCAAACCCCCCTGCAGTTTTCAAAATGTCTGAAATGTCGGAAATTTGACTCCTGAGCGTGATTTTTTATCCGAATTCTTACTCTCTGCACCTATTTTCAGTTTCAAATTACGACGTTTCATACCGAAAATAGGCCAATTACTGATAACGGCGATGGGTCATATTTTGCCCAAACCCCCCTGCAGTTTTGAAAATGTCTGAAATGTCGGAAATTTGACTCTTGAGCGTGATTATTGAGCCGAATTCTGACTCTCTGCATCTATTATCAGTTTCAAATTACGACGTTTCATACCGAAAATATGCCAATTACTGAAAACGGCGATGGGTCATATTTTGCCCAAACCCCCCTGCAGTTTTTAAAATGTCTGAAATGTCGAAAATTTGACTCCTGAGCGTAATTCTTGAGCCGAATTCTGACTCTCTGCACCTATTTTCAGTTTCAAATTACGATGTTTCATACCGAAAATATGCCAATTACTGTAAACGGCGATGGGTCATATTTTGCCCAAACCGCCCTGCAGTTTTCAAAATGTCTGAAATGTCGGAAATTTGACTCCTGAGCGAGATTTTTTATCCGAATTCTGACTCTCTGCACCTATTTTCAGTTTCAAATTACGACTTTTTATACCGAAAATATGCCAATTACTGAAAACGGCGATGGGTCATATTTTGCCCAAACCCCCCTGCAGTTTTGAAAATGTCTGAAATGTCGGAAATTTGACTCTTGAGCGTGATTTTTGAGCCGAATTCTGACTCTCTGCACCTTTTTTCAATCTCAAATTACGAAGTTTCATACCGAAAATATGCCAATTACTGAAACGGCGATGGGTCATATTTTGCCCAAACCCCCCTGCAGTTTTTGAAATGTCTGAAATGTCGGAAATTAGACTCCTGAGCGTGATTTTTTAGCCGAATTCTGACTCTCTGCACCTATTTTCAGTTTCAAATTACGACTTTTTATACCGAAAATATGCCAATTACTGAAAACGGCGATGGGTCATATTTTGCCCAAACCCCCCTGCAGTTTTGAAAATATCTGAAATGTCGGAAATTTGACTCTTGAGCGTGATTTTTGAGCCGAATTCTGACTCTTTGCATCTATTTTCAGTTTCAAATTACGACGTTTCATACCGAAAATGTGCCAATTACTGTAAACAACGATTGGTCATATTTTGCCCAAACCCCCCTGCAGTTTTCAAAATGACTGAAATGTCTGAAATTTGACTCCTGAGCGTGATTTTTTATCCGAATTCTGACTCTCTTCACCTATTTTCAGTTTCAAATCACGACTTTTTATACCGAAAATATGCCAATTACTGAAAACGGCGATGGGTCATATTTTGCCCAAACCCCCCTGCAGTTTTCAAAATGTCTGAAATGTCGGAAATTTCACTCCTGAGCGTGATTTTTGAGCCGAATTCTGACTCTCTGCACATATTTTCAGTTTCAAAATACGACGTTCATACCGAAAATATGCCAATTACTGTAAACGGCGATGGGTCATATTTTGCCCAAACCCCCCTGCAGTTTTCAAAATGTCTGAAATGTTGGAAATTTTACTCCTGAGCGTGATTTTTGAGCCGAATTCTGACTCTCTGCACATATTTTCAGTTTCAAATTAAGACTTTTTATACCGAAAATATGCCAATTACTGAAAACGGTGATGGGTCATATTTTGCCCAAACCCCCCTGCAGTTTTCAAAATGTATGAAATGTCGGAAATTAGACTCCTGAGCGTGATTTTTGAGCCGAATTCTGACTCTCTGCACCTATTTTCAGTTTCAAAATACGAAGTTTCATACCGAAAATAGGCCAATTACTGTAAACGGCGATGGGTCATATTTTGCCCAAACCCCCCTGCAGTTTTCAAAATGTCTGAAATGTCGGAAATTTGACTTCTGAGCGTGATTTTTTATCCGAATTCTTACTCTCTGCACCTATTTTCAGTTTCAAATTACGACGTTTCATACCGAAAATAGGCCAATTACTGAAAACGGCGATGGGTCATATTTTGCCCAAACCCCCCTGCAGTTTTGAAAATGTCTGAAATGTCGGAAATTTGACTCTTGAGCGTGATTATTGAGCCGAATTCTGACTCTCTGCATCTATTATCAGTTTCAAATTACGACGTTTCATACCGAAAATATGCCAATTACTGAAAACGGCGATGGGTCATATTTTGCCCAAACCCCCCTGCAGTTTTTAAAATGTCTGAAATGTCGAAAATTTGACTCCTGAGCGTAATTCTTGAGCCGAATTCTGACTCTCTGCACCTATTTTCAGTTTCAAATTACGATGTTTCATACCGAAAATATGCCAATTACTGTAAACGGCGATGGGTCATATTTTGCCCAAACCGCCCTGCAGTTTTCAAAATGTCTGAAATGTCGGAAATTTGACTCCTGAGCGAGATTTTTTATCCGAATTCTGACTCTCTGCATCTATTTTCAGTTTCAAATTACGACTTTTTATACCGAAAATATGCCAATTACTGAAAACAGCGATGGGTCATATTTTGCCCAAACCCCCCTGCAGTTTTTAAAATGTCTGAAATGTCGGAAATTTGACTCTTGAGCGTGATTTTTGAGCCGAATTCTGACTCTCTGCACCTTTTTTCAGTTTCAAATTACGACGTTTCATACCGAAAATATGCCAATTACTGAAACGGCGATGGGTCATATTTTGCCCAAACCCCCCTGCAGTTTTTGAAATGTCTGAAATGTCGGAAATTTGACTCCTGAGCGTGATTTTTGAGCCAAATTCTGACTCTCTGCACCTATTTTCAGTTTCAAATTACGACGTTTCATACCGAAAATATGCCAATTACTGTAAACTGCGATAGGTCATATTTTGCCCAAACCCCCCTGCAGTTTTCAAAATGTCTGAAATGTCTGAAATTTGACTCCTGAGCGTGATTTTTTATCCGAATTCTGACTCTCTTCACCTATTTTCAGTTTCAAATTACGACTTTTTATACCGAAAATATGCCAATTACTGAAAACGGCGATGGGTCATTCTTTGCCCAAACCCCCCCTGCAGTTTTCAAAATGTCTGAAATGTCGGAAATTTGACTCCTGAGCGTGATTTTTGAGCCGAATTCTGACTCTCTGCATCAATTTTCAGTTTCAAATTACGACGTTTCATACCGAAAATATGCCAATTACTGTAAACTGCGATAGGTCATATTTTGCCCTAACCCCCCTGCAGTTTTCAAAATGTCTGAAATGTTGGAAATTTGACTCCTGAGCGTGATTTTTGAGCCGAATTCTGACTCTCTGCACCTATTTTCATTTTCAAATTACGACTTTTTATACCGAAAATATGCCAATTACTGAAAACGGTGATGGGTCATATTTTGCCCAAACCCCCCCTGCAGTTTTCAAAATGTCTGAAATGTCGGAAATTAGACTCCTGAGCGTGATTTTTGAGCCGAATTCTGACTCTCTGCACCTATTTTCAGTTTCAAATTACGACTTTTTATACCGAAAATATGCCAATTACTGAAAACGGCGATGGGTCATATTTTGCCCAAACCCCCCTGCAGTTTTGAAAATGTCTGAAATGTCGGAAATTTGACTCTTGAGCGTGATTTTTTAGCCGAATTCTGACTCTCTGCATCTATTTTCAGTTTCAAATTACGACGTTTCATACCGAAAATGTGCCAATTACTGTAAACGACGATAGGTCATATTTTGCCCAAACCCCCCTGCAGTTTTCAAAATGACTGAAATGTCTGAAATTTGACTCCTGAGCGTGATTTTTTATCCGAATTCTGACTCTCTTCACCTATTTTCAGTTTCAAATCACGACTTTTTATACCGAAAATATGCCAATTACTGAAAACGGCGATGGGTCATATTTTGCCCAAACCCCCCTGCAGTTTTCAAAATGTCTGAAATGTCGGAAATTTCACTCCTGAGCGTGATTTTTGAGCCGAATTCTGACTCTCTGCACATATTTTCAGTTTCAAAATACGACGTTCATACCGAAAATATGCCAATTACTGTAAACGGCGATGGGTCATATTTTGCCCAAACCCCCCTGCAGTTTTCAAAATGTCTGAAATGTTGGAAATTTTACTCCTGAGCGTGATTTTTGAGCCGAATTCTGACTCTCTGCACATATTTTCAGTTTCAAATTAAGACTTTTTATACCGAAAATATGCCAATTACTGAAAACGGTGATGGGTCATATTTTGCCCAAACCCCCCTGCAGTTTTCAAAATGTATGAAATGTCGGAAATTAGACTCCTGAGCGTGATTTTTGAGCCGAATTCTGACTCTCTGCACCTATTTTCAGTTTCAAAATACGAAGTTTCATACCGAAAATAGGCCAATTACTGTAAACGGCGATGGGTCATATTTTGCCCAAACCCCCCTGCAGTTTTCAAAATGTCTGAAATGTCGGAAATTTGACTTCTGAGCGTGATTTTTTATCCGAATTCTTACTCTCTGCACCTATTTTCAGTTTCAAATTACGACGTTTCATACCGAAAATAGGCCAATTACTGAAAACGGCGATGGGTCATATTTTGCCCAAACCCCCCTGCAGTTTTGAAAATGTCTGAAATGTCGGAAATTTGACTCTTGAGCGTGATTATTGAGCCGAATTCTGACTCTCTGCATCTATTATCAGTTTCAAATTACGACGTTTCATACCGAAAATATGCCAATTACTGAAAACGGCGATGGGTCATATTTTGCCCAAACCCCCCTGCAGTTTTTAAAATGTCTGAAATGTCGAAAATTTGACTCCTGAGCGTAATTCTTGAGCCGAATTCTGACTCTCTGCACCTATTTTCAGTTTCAAATTACGATGTTTCATACCGAAAATATGCCAATTACTGTAAACGGCGATGGGTCATATTTTGCCCAAACCGCCCTGCAGTTTTCAAAATGTCTGAAATGTCGGAAATTTGACTCCTGAGCGAGATTTTTTATCCGAATTCTGACTCTCTGCATCTATTTTCAGTTTCAAATTACGACTTTTTATACCGAAAATATGCCAATTACTGAAAACAGCGATGGGTCATATTTTGCCCAAACCCCCCTGCAGTTTTTAAAATGTCTGAAATGTCGGAAATTTGACTCTTGAGCGTGATTTTTGAGCCGAATTCTGACTCTCTGCACCTTTTTTCAGTTTCAAATTACGACGTTTCATACCGAAAATATGCCAATTACTGAAACGGCGATGGGTCATATTTTGCCCAAACCCCCCTGCAGTTTTTGAAATGTCTGAAATGTCGGAAATTTGACTCCTGAGCGTGATTTTTGAGCCAAATTCTGACTCTCTGCACCTATTTTCAGTTTCAAATTACGACGTTTCATACCGAAAATATGCCAATTACTGTAAACTGCGATAGGTCATATTTTGCCCAAACCCCCCTGCAGTTTTCAAAATGTCTGAAATGTCTGAAATTTGACTCCTGAGCGTGATTTTTTATCCGAATTCTGACTCTCTTCACCTATTTTCAGTTTCAAATTACGACTTTTTATACCGAAAATATGCCAATTACTGAAAACGGCGATGGGTCATTCTTTGCCCAAACCCCCCCTGCAGTTTTCAAAATGTCTGAAATGTCGGAAATTTGACTCCTGAGCGTGATTTTTGAGCCGAATTCTGACTCTCTGCATCAATTTTCAGTTTCAAATTACGACGTTTCATACCGAAAATATGCCAATTACTGTAAACTGCGATAGGTCATATTTTGCCCTAACCCCCCTGCAGTTTTCAAAATGTCTGAAATGTTGGAAATTTGACTCCTGAGCGTGATTTTTGAGCCGAATTCTGACTCTCTGCACCTATTTTCATTTTCAAATTACGACTTTTTATACCGAAAATATGCCAATTACTGAAAACGGTGATGGGTCATATTTTGCCCAAACCCCCCCTGCAGTTTTCAAAATGTCTGAAATGTCGGAAATTAGACTCCTGAGCGTGATTTTTGAGCCGAATTCTGACTCTCTGCACCTATTTTCAGTTTCAAATTACGACTTTTTATACCGAAAATATGCCAATTACTGAAAACGGCGATGGGTCATATTTTGCCCAAACCCCCCTGCAGTTTTGAAAATGTCTGAAATGTCGGAAATTTGACTCTTGAGCGTGATTTTTTAGCCGAATTCTGACTCTCTGCATCTATTTTCAGTTTCAAATTACGACGTTTCATACCGAAAATGTGCCAATTACTGTAAACGACGATAGGTCATATTTTGCCCAAACCCCCCTGCAGTTTTCAAAATGACTGAAATGTCTGAAATTTGACTCCTGAGCGTGATTTTTTATCCGAATTCTGACTCTCTTCACCTATTTTCAGTTTCAAATCACGACTTTTTATACCGAAAATATGCCAATTACTGAAAACGGCGATGGGTCATATTTTGCCCAAACCCCCCTGCAGTTTTCAAAATGTCTGAAATGTCGGAAATTTCACTCCTGAGCGTGATTTTTGAGCCGAATTCTGACTCTCTGCACATATTTTCAGTTTCAAAATACGACGTTTCATACCGAAAATATGCCAATTACTGTAAACGGCGATGGGTCATATTTTGCCCAAACCCCCCTGCAGTTTTCAAAATGTCTGAAATGTTGGAAATTAAACTCCTGAGCGTGATTTTTGAGCCGAATTCTGACTCTCTGCACATATTTTCAGTTTCAAATTAAGACTTTTTATACCGAAAATATGCCAATTACTGAAAACGGTGATGGGTCATATTTTGCCCAAACCCCCCTGCAGTTTTCAAAATGTATGAAATGTCGGAAATTAGACTCCTGAGCGTGATTTTTGAGCCGAATTCTGACTCTCTGCACCTATTTTCAGTTTCAAAATACGAAGTTTCATACCGAAAATATGCCAATTACTGTAAACGGCGATGGGTCATATTTTGCCCAAACCCCCCTGCAGTTTTCAAAATGTCTGAAATGTCGGAAATTTGACTTCTGAGCGTGATTTTTTATCCGAATTCTTACTCTCTGCACCTATTTTCAGTTTCAAATTACGACGTTTCATACCGAAAATAGGCCAATTACTGAAAACGGCGATGGGTCATATTTTGCCCAAACCCCCCTGCAGTTTTGAAAATGTCTGAAATGTCGGAAATTTGACTCTTGAGCGTGATTATTGAGCCGAATTCTGACTCTCTGCATCTATTATCAGTTTCAAATTACGACGTTTCATACCGAAAATATGCCAATTACTGAAAACGGCGATGGGTCATATTTTGCCCAAACCCCCCCTGCAGTTTTTAAAATGTCTGAAATGTCGAAAATTTGACTCCTGAGCGTAATTCTTGAGCCGAATTCTGACTCTCTGCACCTATTTTCAGTTTCAAATTACGATGTTTCATACCGAAAATATACCAATTACTGTAAACGGCGATGGGTCATATTTTGCCCAAACCGCCCTGCAGTTTTCAAAATGTCTGAAATGTCGGAAATTTGACTCCTGAGCGAGATTTTTTATCCGAATTCTGACTCTCTGCACCTATCTTCAGTTTCAAATTACGACTTTTTATACCGAAAATATGCCAATTACTGAAAACATCGATGGGTCATATTTTGCCCAAACCCCCCTGCAGTTTTGAAAATGTCTGAAATGTCGGAAATTTGACTCTTGAGCGTGATTTTTGAGCCGAATTCTGACTCTCTGCACCTTTTTTCAGTTTCAAATTACGACGTTTCATACCGAAAATATGCCAATTACTGAAACGGCGATGGGTCATATTTTGCCCAAACCCCCCTGCAGTTTTTGAAATGTCTGAAATGTCGGAAATTTGACTCCTGAGCGTGATTTTTGAGCCAAATTCTGACTCTCTGCACCTATTTTCAGTTTCAAATTACGACGTTTCATACCGAAAATATGCCAATTACTGTAAACTGCGATAGGTCATATTTTGCCCAAACCCCCCTGCAGTTTTCAAAATGTCTGAAATGTCTGAAATTTGACTCCTGAGCGTGATTTTTTATCCGAATTCTGACTCTCTTCACCTATTTTCAGTTTCAAATTACGACTTTTTATACCGAAAATATGCCAATTACTGAAAACGGCGATGGGTCATTCTTTGCCCAAACCCCCCCTGCAGTTTTCAAAATGTCTGAAATGTCGGAAATTTGACTCCTGAGCGTGATTTTTGAGCCGAATTCTGACTCTCTGCATCAATTTTCAGTTTCAAATTACGACGTTTCATACCGAAAATATGCCAATTACTGTAAACTGCGATAGGTCATATTTTGCCCTAACCCCCCTGCAGTTTTCAAAATGTCTGAAATGTTGGAAATTTGACTCCTGAGCGTGATTTTTGAGCCGAATTCTGACTCTCTGCACCTATTTTCATTTTCAAATTACGACTTTTTATACCGAAAATATGCCAATTACTGAAAACGGTGATGGGTCATATTTTGCCCAAACCCCCCCTGCAGTTTTCAAAATGTCTGAAATGTCGGAAATTAGACTCCTGAGCGTGATTTTTGAGCCGAATTCTGACTCTCTGGTCCTATTTTCAGTTTCAAATTACGACTTTTTATACCGAAAATATGCCAATTACTGAAAACGGCGATGGGTCATATTTTGCCCAAACCCCCCTGCAGTTTTGAAAATGTCTGAAATGTCGGAAATTTGACTCTTGAGCGTGATTTTTTAGCCGAATCTGACTCTCTGCATCTATTTTCAGTTTCAAATTACGACGTTTCATACCGAAAATGTGCCAATTACTGTAAACGACGATAGGTCATATTTTGCCCAAACCCCCCTGCAGTTTTCAAAATGTCTGAAATGTCTGAAATTTGACTCCTGAGCGTGATTTTTTATCCGAATTCTGACTCTCTTCACCTATTTTCAGTTTCAAATCACGACTTTTTATACCGAAAATATGCCAATTACTGAAAACGGCGATGG
Organism: Procambarus clarkii; assembly: GCF_040958095.1. Classification (NCBI taxonomy): domain Eukaryota; kingdom Metazoa; phylum Arthropoda; class Malacostraca; order Decapoda; family Cambaridae; genus Procambarus; species Procambarus clarkii. The sequence goes on from NW_027189734.1 coordinate 57,705, forward strand.
GTCATATTTTGCCCAAACCCCCCTGCAGTTTTTGAAATGTCTGAAATGTCTGAAATTTGACTCCTGAGCGTGATTTTTGAGCCAAATTCTGACTCTCTGCACCTATTTTCAGTTTCAAATTACGACGTTTCATACCGAAAATATGCCAATTACTGTAAACGGCGATAGGTCATATTTTGCCCAAACCCCCCTGCAGTTTTCAAAATGTCTGAAATGTCGGAAATTTGACTCTTGAGCGTGATATTTGAGCCGAATTCTGACTCTCTGCACCTATTTTCAGTTTCAAATTACGACGTTTCATACCGAAAATATGCCAATTACTGAAAACGGCGATGGGTCATATTTTGCCCAAACCCCCCTGCAGTTTTCGAAATGTCTGAAATGTCGGAAATTTGACTCCTGAGCGTGATTTTTGAGCCAAATTCTGACTCTCTGCACCTATTTTCAGTTTCAAATTACGACGTTTCATACCGAAAATATGCCAATTACTGTAAACGGCGATAGGTCATATTTTGCCCAAACCCCCCTGCAGTTTTCAAAATGTCTGAAATGTCTGAAATTTGACTCCTGAGCGTGATTTTTTATCCGAATTCTGACTCTCTTCACCTATTTTTAGTTTCAAATTACGACTTTTTATACCGAAAATATGCCAATTACTGAAAACGGCGATGGGTCATATTTTGCCCAAACCCCTCTGCAGTTTTCAAAATGTCTGAAATGTCGGAAATTTGACTCCTGAGCGCTATTTTTGAGCCGAATTCTGACTCTCTGCATCAATTTTCAGTTTCAAAATACGACGTTCCATACCGAAAATATGCCAATTACTGTAAACAGCGATGGGTCATATTTTGCCCAAACCCCCCTGCAGTTTTCAAAATGTCTGAAATGTTGGAAATTTTACACTTGAGCGTGATTTTTGAGCCGAATTCTGACTCTCTGCACCTATTTTCAGTTTCAAATTACGACTTTTTATACCGAAAATATGCCAATTACTGAAAACGGTGATGGGTCATATTTTGCCCAAACCCCCCTGCAGTTTTCAAAATGTCTGAAATGTCGGAAATTTGACTCTTGAGCGTTATTTTTGAGCCGAATTCTGACTCTCTGCACCTATTTTTAGTTTCAAATTACGACGTTTCATACCGAAAATATGCCAATTACTGTAAACGGCGATAGGTCATATTTTGCCCAAACCCCCCTGCAGTTTTCAAAATGTCTGAAATGTCGGAAATTTGACTCTTGAGCGTGATTTTTGAGCCGAATTCTGACTCTCTGCACCTATTTTCAGTTTCAAATTACGACTTTTTATACCGAAAATATGCCAATTACTGAAAACGGTGATGGGTCATATTTTGCCCAAACCTCCCAGCAGTTTTCAAAATGTCTGAAATGTCGGAAATTAGACTCCTGAGCGTGATTTTTGAGCCGAATTCTGGCTCTGCACCTATTTTCAGTTTCAAATTACGACTTTTTATACCGAAAATATGCCAATTACAGAAAACGGCGATGGGTCATGTTTTGCCCAAACCCCCCTGCAGTTTTGAAAATGTCTTAAATGTTGGAAATTTGACTCCTGAGCGTGATTCTTGAGCCGAATTCTGACTCTCTGCACCTATTTTCAGTTTCAAATTACGATGTTTCATACCGAAAATATGCCAATTACTGTAAACGGCGAAGGGTCATATTTTGCCCAAACCGCCCTGCAGTTTTCAAAATGTCTGAAATGTCGGAAATTTGACTCCTGAGTGAGATTTTTTATCCGAATTCTGACTCTCTGCACCTATTTTCAGTTTCAAAATACGACGTTTCATACCGAAAATATGCCAATTACTGTAAACGGCGATAGGTCATATTTTGCCCAACCCCCCTGCAGTTTTCAAAATGTCTGAAATGTCTGAAATTTGACTCCTGAGCGTGATTTTTTATCCGAATTCTGACTCTCTTCACCTATTTTTTGTTTCAAATTACGACTTTTTATACCGAAAATATGCCAATTACTGAAAACGGCGATGGGTCATATTTTGCCCAAACCCCCTCTGCAGTTTTCAAAATGTCTGAAATGTCGGAAATTTGACTCCTGAGCGTGATTTTTGAGCCGAATTCTGACTCTCTGCATCAATTTTCAGTTTCAAATTACGACGTTCCATACCGAAAATATGCCAATTACTGTAAACAGCGATGGGTCATATTTTGCCCAAACCCCTCTGCAGTTTTCAAAATGTCTGAAATGTTGGAAAGTTTACACCTGAGCGTGATTTTTGAGCCGAATTCTGATTCTCTGCACCTATTTTCAGTTTCAAATTACGACTTTTTATACCGAAAATATGCCAATTACTGAAAACGGTGATGGGTCATATTTTGCCCAAACCCCCCTGCAGTTTTCAAAATGTCTGAAATGTCGGAAATTAGACTCCTGAGCGTGATTTTTGAGCCGAATTCTGACTCTGCACCTATTTTCAGTTTCAAATTACGACTTTTTATACCGAAAATATGCCAATTACTGAAAACGGCGATGGGTCATATTTTGCCCAAACCCCCCTGCAGTTTTGAAAATGTCTTAAATGTTGGAAATTTGACTCTTGAGTGTGATTTTTGAGCCTAATTCTGACTCTCTGCTTCTATTTTCAGTTTCAAATTACGACGTTTCATACCGAAAATATGCCAATTACTGAAAACGGCGATGGGTCATATTTTGCCCAAACCCCCCTGCAGTTTTTAAAATGTCTGAAATGTCGGAAATTTGACTCCTGAGCGTGATTCTTGAGCCGAATTCTGACTCTCTGCACCTATTTTCAGTTTCAAATTACGATGTTTCATACCGAAAATATGCCAATTACTGTAAACAACGATAGGTCATATTTTGCCCAAACCGCCCTGCAGTTTTCAAAATGTCTGAAATGTCGGAAATTTGACTCCTGAGTGAGATTTTTTATCCGAATTCTGACTCTCTGCACCTATTTTCAGTTTCAAATTACGATGTTTCATAACGAAAATATGCCAATTACTGTAAACGGCGATGGGTCATATTTTGCCCAAACCGCCCTGCAGTTTTCAAAATGTCTGAAATGTCGGAAATTTGACTCTTGAGCGTGAATTTTGAGCCGAATTCTGACTCTCTGCACCTATTTTCAGTTTCAAATTACGACGTTTCATACCGAAAATATGCCAATTACTGAAAACGGCGATGGGTCATATTTTGCCCAAACCCCCCTGCAGTTTTTGAAATGTCTGAAATGTCGGAAATTTGACTCCTGAGGGTGATTTTTGAGCCAAATTCTGACTCTCTGCACCTATTTTCAGTTTCAAATTACGACGTTTCATACCGAAAATATGCCAATTACTGTAAACGGCGATAGGTCATATTTTGCCCAAACCCCCCTGCAGTTTTCAAAATGTCTGAAATGTCGGAAATTTGACTCTTGAGCGTAATATTTGAGCCGAATTCTGACTCTCTGCACCTATTTTCAGTTTCAAATTACGACGTTTCATACCGAAAATATGCCAATTACTGAAAACGGCGATGGGTCATATTTTGCCCAAACCCCCCTGCAGTTTTTGAAATGTCTGAAATGTCGGAAATTTGACTCCTGAGCGTGATTTTTGAGCCAAATTCTGACTCTCTGCACCTATTTTCAGTTTCAAATTACGACGTTTCATACCGAAAATATGCCAATTACTTTAAACGGCGATAGGTCATATTTTGCCCAAACCCCCCTGCAGTTTTCAAAATGTCTGAAATTTGACTCCTGAGCGTGATTTTTTATCCGAATTCTGACTCTCTTCACCTATTTTTAGTTTCAAATTACGACTTTTTATACCGAAAATATGTCAATTACTGAAAACGGCGATGGGTCATATTTTGCCCAAACCCCTCTGCAGTTTTCAAAATGTCTGAAATGTCGGAAATTTGACTCCTGAGCGCTATTTTTGAGCCGAATTCTGACTCTCTGCATCAATTTTCAGTTTCAAATTACGACGTTCCATACCGAAAATATGCCAATTACTGTAAACAGCGATGGGTCATATTTTGCCCAAACCCCCCTGCAGTTTTCAAAATGTCTGAAATGTCGGAAATTTGACTCTTGAGCGTGATTTTTGAGCCGAATTCTGACTCTCTTCACCTATTTTTAGTTTCAAATTACGACTTTTTATACCGAAAATATGCCAATTACTGAAAACGGCGATGGGTCATATTTTGCCCAAACCCCCCTGCAGTTTTTTAAATGTCTGAAATGTCGGAAATTTGACTCCTGAGCGTGATTTTTGAGCCAAATTCTGACTCTCTGCACCTATTTTCAGTTTCAAATTACGACGTTTCATACCAAAAATATGCCAATTACTGTAAACGGCGATGGGTCATATTTTGCCCAAACCCCCCTGCAGTTTTCAAAATGTCTGAAATGTCTGAAATTTGACTCCTGAGCGTGATTTTTTATCCGAATTCTGACTCTCTTCACCTATTTTTAGTTTCAAATTACGACTTTTTATACCGAAAATATGCCAATTACTGAAAACGGCGATGGGTCATATTTTGCCCAAACCCCTCTGCAGTTTTCAAAATGTCTGAAATGTCGGAAATTTGACTCCTGAGCGTGATTTTTGAGCCGAATTCTGACTCTCTGCATCAATTTTCAGTTTCAAATTACGACGTTCCATACCGAAAATATGCCAATTACTGTAAACAGCGATGGGTCATATTTTGCCCAAACCCCCCTGCAGTTTTCAAAATGTTTGAAATGTTGGAAATTTTACACCTGAGCGTGATTTTTGAGCCGAATTCTGACTCTCTGCACCTATTTTCAGTTTCAAATTACGACTTTTTATACCGAAAATATGCCAATTACTGAAAACGGTGATGGGTCATATTTTGCCCAAACCTCCCTGCAGTTTTCAAAATGTCTGAAATGTCGGAAATTAGACTCCTGAGCGTGATTTTTGAGCCGAATTCTGGCTCTGCACCTATTTTCAGTTTCAAATTACGACTTTTTATACCGAAAATATGCCAATTACTGAAAACGGCGATGGGTCATGTTTTGCCCAAACCCCCCTGCAGTTTTGAAAATGTCTTAAATGTTGGAAATTTGACTCTTGAGCGTGATTTTTGAGCCGAATTCTGACTCTCTGCATCTATTTTCAGTTTCAAATTACGACGTTTCATACCGAAAATATGCCAATTACTGAAAACGGCGATGGGTCATATTTTGCCCAAACCCCCCTGCAGTTTTTAAAATGTCTGAAATGTCGGAAATTTGACTCCTGAGCGTGATTCTTGAGTTGAATTCTGACTCTCTGCACCTATTTTGAGTTTCAAATTACGATGTTTCATACCGAAAATATGCCAATTACTGTAAACGGCGAAGGGTCATATTTTGCCCAAACCGCCCTGCAGTTTTCAAAATGTCTGAAATGTCGAAAATTTGACTCCTGAGTGAGATTTTTTATCCGAATTCTGACTCTCTGCACCTTGTTTCAGTTTCAAAATACGACGTTTCATACCGAAAATATGCCAATTACTGTAAACGGCGATAGGTCATATTTTGCCCAACCCCCCTGCAGTTTTCAAAATGTCTGAAATGTCTGAAATTTGACTCCTGAGCGTAATTTTTTATCCGAATTCTGACTCTCTTCACCTATTTTTTGTTTCAAATTACGACTTTTTATACCGAAAATATGCCAATTACTGAAAACGGCGATGGGTCATATTTTGCCCAAACCCCCTCTGCAGTTTTCAAAATGTCTGAAATGTCGGAAATTTGACTCCTGAGCGTGATTTTTGAGCCGAATTCTGACTCTCTGCATCAATTTTCAGTTTCAAATTACGACGTTCCATACCGAAAATATGCCAATTACTGTAAACAGCGATGGGTCATATTTTGCCCAAACCCCTCTGCAGTTTTCAAAATGTCTGAAATGATGGAAATTTTACACCTGAGCGTGATTTTTGAGCCGAATTCTGATTCTCTGCACCTATTTTCAGTTTCAAATTACGACTTTTTATACCGAAAATATGCCAATTACTGAAAACGGTGATGGGTCATATTTTTCCCAAACCCCCCTGCAGTTTTCAAAATGTCTGAAATGTCGGAAATTAGACTCCTGAGCGTGATTTTTGAGCCGAATTCTGACTCTGCACCTATTTTCAGTTTCAAATTACGACTTTTTATACCGAAAATATGCCAATTACTGAAAACGGCGATGGGTCATATTTTGCCCAAACCCCCCTGCAGTTTTGAAAATGTCTTATATGTTGGAAATTTGACTCTTGAGCGTGATTTTTGAGCCGAATTCTGACTCTCTGCATCTATTTTCAGTTTCAAATTACGACGTTTCATACCGAAAATATGCCAATTACTGAAAACAGCGATGGGTCATATTTTGCCCAAACCCCCCTGCAGTTTTTAAAATGTCTGAAATGTCGGAAATTTGACTCCTGAGCGTGATTCTTGAGCCGAATTCTGACTCTCTGCACCTATTTTCAGTTTCAAATTACGATGTTTCATACCGAAAATATGCCAATTACTGTAAACGGCGATGGGTCATATTTTGCCCAAACCGCCCTGCAGTTTTCAAAATGTCTGAAATGTCGGAAATTTGACTCCTGAGTGAGATTTTTTATCCGAATTCTGACTCTCTGCACCTATTTTCAGTTTCAAATTACAACTTTTTATACCGAAAATATGCCAATTACTGAAAACGGCGATGGGTCATATTTTGCCCAAACCCCTCTGCAGTTTTCAAAATGTCTGAAATGTCGGAAATTTGACTCCTGAGCGTGATTTTTGAGCCGAATTTTGACTCTCTGCATCGATTTTCAGTTTCAAATTACGACGTTCCATACCGAAAATAGGCCAATTACTGTAAACAGCAATGGGTCATATTTTGCCCAAACCCCCCTGCAGTTTTCAAAATGTCTGAAATGTTGGAAATTTTACACCTGAGCGTGATTTTTGAGCCGAATTCTGACTCTGCACCTATTTCCAGTTTTAAATTACGACTTTTTATACCGAAAATGAGCCAATTACTGAAAACGGCGATGGGTCATATTTTGCCCAAACCCCCCTGCAGTTTTGAAAATGTCTTAAATGTTGGAAATTTTTCTCTTGAGCGTGATTTTTGAGCCGAATTCTGACTCTCTGCATCTATTTTCAGTTTCAAATTACGACGTTTCATACCGAAAATATGCCAATTACTGAAAACGGCGATGGGTCATATTTTGCCCAAACCACCCTGCAGTTTTTAAAATGTCTGAAATGTCGGAAATTTGACTCCTGAGCGTGAATCTTGAGCCGAATTCTGACTCTCTGCACCTATTTTCAGTTTCAAATTACGATGTTTCATACCGAAAATATGCCAATTACTGTAAACGGCGATGGGTCATATTTTGACCAAACCGCCCTGCAGTTTTCAAAATGTCTGAAATGTCGGAAATTTGACTCCTGAGTGAGATTTTTTATCCGAATTCTGACTCTCTGCACCTATTTTCAGTTTCAAATTACGACTTTTTATACCGAAAATATGCCAATTACTGAAAACGGCGATGGGTCATATTTTGCCCAAACCCCTCTGCAGTTTTCAAAATGTCTGAAATGTCGGAAATTTGACTCCTGAGCGTGATTTTTGAGCCGAATTCTGACTCTCTGCATCGATTTTCAGTTTCAAATTACGACGTTCCATACCGAAAATATGCCAATTACTGTAAACAGCGATGGGTCATATTTTGCCCAAACCCCCCCTGCAGTTTTCAAAATGTCTGAAATGTTGGAAATTTTACACCTGAGCGTGATTTTTGAGCCGAATTCTGATTCTCTGCACCTATTTTCAGTTTCAAATTACGAATTTTTATACCGAAAATATGCCAATTACTGAAAACGGTGATGGGTCATATTTTGCCCAAACCCCCCAGCAGTTTTCAAAATGTCTGAAATGTCGGAAATTAGACTCCTGAGCGTGATTCTTGAGCCAAATTCTTACTCTCTGCACCTATTTTCAGTTTCAAATTACGATGTTTCATACCGAAAATATGCCAATTACTGTAAACGGCGATGGGTCATATTTTGCCCAAACCCCCCTGCAGTTTTTCAAAATGTCTGAAATGTCGGAAATTTGACTCCTGAGCGTGATTCTTGAGCCGAATTCTTACTCTCTGCACCTATTTTCAGTTTCAAATTACGTTGTTTCATACCGAAAATATGCCAATTACTGTAAACGGCGATGGGTCATATTTTGCCCAAACCCCCCTGCAGTTTTCAAAATGTCTGAAATGTTGGAAATTTTACTCCTGAGCGTGATTTTTGAGCCGAATTCTCACTCTCTGCACCTATTTTCAGTTTCAAATTAAGACTTTTTATACCGAAAATATGCCAATTACTGAAAACGGTGATGGGTCATATTTTGCCCAAACCCCCCTGCAGTTTTCAAAATGTATGAAATGTCGGAAATTAGACTCCTGAGCGTGATTTTTGAGCCGAATTCTGACTCTCTGCACCTATTTTCAGTTTCAAAATACGAAGTTTCATACCGAAAATATGCCAATTACTGTAAACGGCGATGGGTCATATTTTGCCCAAACCCCACCCGCAGTTTTCAAAATGTCTGAAATGTCGGAAATTTGACTCCTGAGCGTGATTTTTTATCCGAATTCTTACTCTCTGCACCTATTTTCAGTTTCAAATTACGACGTTTCATACCGAAAATAGGCCAATTACTGAAAACGGCGATGGGTCATATTTTGCCCAAACCCCCCTGCAGTTTTGAAAATGTCTGAAATGTCGGAAATTTGACTCTTGAGCGTGATTTTTGAGCCGAATTCTGACTCTCTGCACCTTTTTTCAGTTTCAAATTACGACGTTTCATACCGAAAATATGCCAATTACTGAAACGGCGATGGGTCATATTTTGCCCAAACCCCCCTGCAGTTTTTGAAATGTCTGAAATGTCGGAAATTTGACTCCTGAGCGTGATTTTTGAGCCAAATTCTGACTCTCTGCACCTATTTTCAGTTTCAAATTACGACGTTTCATACCGAAAATATGCCAATTACTGTAAACTGCGATAGGTCATATTTTGCCCAAACCCCCCTGCAGTTTTCAAAATGTCTGAAATGTCTGAAATTTGACTCCTGAGCGTGATTTTTTATCCGAATTCTGACTCTCTTCACCTATTTTCAGTTTCAAATTACGACTTTTTATACCGATAATATGCCAATTACTGAAAACGGCGATGGGTCATTCTTTGCCCAAACCCCCCCTGCAGTTTTCAAAATGTCTGAAATGTCGGAAATTTGACTCCTGAGCGTGATTTTTGAGCCGAATTCTGACTCTCTGCATCAATTTTCAGTTTCAAATTACGACGTTTCATACCGAAAATATGCCAATTACTGTAAACTGCGATAGGTCATATTTTGCCCTAACCCCCCTGCAGTTTTCAAAATGTCTGAAATGTTGGAAATTTGACTCCTGAGCGTGATTTTTGAGCCGAATTCTGACTCTCTGCATCAGATTTCAGTTTCAAATTACGACGTTTCATACCGAAAATATGCCAATTACTGTAAACTGCGATAGGTCATATTTTGCCCTAACCCCCCTGCAGTTTTCAAAATGTCTGAAATGTTGGAAATTTGACTCCTGAGCGTGATTTTTGAGCCGAATTCTGACTCTCTGCACCTATTTTCATTTTCAAATTACGACTTTTTATACCGAAAATATGTCAATTACTGAAAACGGCGATGGGTCATATTTTGCCCAAACCCCTCTGCAGTTTTCAAAATGTCTGAAATGTCGGAAATTTGACTCCTGAGCGCTATTTTTGAGCCGAATTCTGACTCTCTGCATCAATTTTCAGTTTCAAATTACGACGTTCCATACCGAAAATATGCCAATTACTGTAAACAGCGATGGGTCATATTTTGCCCAAACCCCCCTGCAGTTTTCAAAATGTCTGAAATGTCGGAAATTTGACTCTTGAGCGTGATTTTTGAGCCGAATTCTGACTCTCTTCACCTATTTTTAGTTTCAAATTACGACTTTTTATACCGAAAATATGCCAATTACTGAAAACGGCGATGGGTCATATTTTGCCCAAACCCCCCTGCAGTTTTTTAAATGTCTGAAATGTCGGAAATTTGACTCCTGAGCGTGATTTTTGAGCCAAATTCTGACTCTCTGCACCTATTTTCAGTTTCAAATTACGACGTTTCATACCAAAAATATGCCAATTACTGTAAACGGCGATGGGTCATATTTTGCCCAAACCCCCCTGCAGTTTTCAAAATGTCTGAAATGTCTGAAATTTGACTCCTGAGCGTGATTTTTTATCCGAATTCTGACTCTCTTCACCTATTTTTAGTTTCAAATTACGACTTTTTATACCGAAAATATGCCAATTACTGAAAACGGCGATGGGTCATATTTTGCCCAAACCCCTCTGCAGTTTTCAAAATGTCTGAAATGTCGGAAATTTGACTCCTGAGCGTGATTTTTGAGCCGAATTCTGACTCTCTGCATCAATTTTCAGTTTCAAATTACGACGTTCCATACCGAAAATATGCCAATTACTGTAAACAGCGATGGGTCATATTTTGCCCAAACCCCCCTGCAGTTTTCAAAATGTTTGAAATGTTGGAAATTTTACACCTGAGCGTGATTTTTGAGCCGAATTCTGACTCTCTGCACCTATTTTCAGTTTCAAATTACGACTTTTTATACCGAAAATATGCCAATTACTGAAAACGGTGATGGGTCATATTTTGCCCAAACCTCCCTGCAGTTTTCAAAATGTCTGAAATGTCGGAAATTAGACTCCTGAGCGTGATTTTTGAGCCGAATTCTGGCTCTGCACCTATTTTCAGTTTCAAATTACGACTTTTTATACCGAAAATATGCCAATTACTGAAAACGGCGATGGGTCATGTTTTGCCCAAACCCCCCTGCAGTTTTGAAAATGTCTTAAATGTTGGAAATTTGACTCTTGAGCGTGATTTTTGAGCCGAATTCTGACTCTCTGCATCTATTTTCAGTTTCAAATTACGACGTTTCATACCGAAAATATGCCAATTACTGAAAACGGCGATGGGTCATATTTTGCCCAAACCCCCCTGCAGTTTTTAAAATGTCTGAAATGTCGGAAATTTGACTCCTGAGCGTGATTCTTGAGTTGAATTCTGACTCTCTGCACCTATTTTGAGTTTCAAATTACGATGTTTCATACCGAAAATATGCCAATTACTGTAAACGGCGAAGGGTCATATTTTGCCCAAACCGCCCTGCAGTTTTCAAAATGTCTGAAATGTCGAAAATTTGACTCCTGAGTGAGATTTTTTATCCGAATTCTGACTCTCTGCACCTTGTTTCAGTTTCAAAATACGACGTTTCATACCGAAAATATGCCAATTACTGTAAACGGCGATAGGTCATATTTTGCCCAACCCCCCTGCAGTTTTCAAAATGTCTGAAATGTCTGAAATTTGACTCCTGAGCGTAATTTTTTATCCGAATTCTGACTCTCTTCACCTATTTTTTGTTTCAAATTACGACTTTTTATACCGAAAATATGCCAATTACTGAAAACGGCGATGGGTCATATTTTGCCCAAACCCCCTCTGCAGTTTTCAAAATGTCTGAAATGTCGGAAATTTGACTCCTGAGCGTGATTTTTGAGCCGAATTCTGACTCTCTGCATCAATTTTCAGTTTCAAATTACGACGTTCCATACCGAAAATATGCCAATTACTGTAAACAGCGATGGGTCATATTTTGCCCAAACCCCTCTGCAGTTTTCAAAATGTCTGAAATGATGGAAATTTTACACCTGAGCGTGATTTTTGAGCCGAATTCTGATTCTCTGCACCTATTTTCAGTTTCAAATTACGACTTTTTATACCGAAAATATGCCAATTACTGAAAACGGTGATGGGTCATATTTTTCCCAAACCCCCCTGCAGTTTTCAAAATGTCTGAAATGTCGGAAATTAGACTCCTGAGCGTGATTTTTGAGCCGAATTCTGACTCTGCACCTATTTTCAGTTTCAAATTACGACTTTTTATACCGAAAATATGCCAATTACTGAAAACGGCGATGGGTCATATTTTGCCCAAACCCCCCTGCAGTTTTGAAAATGTCTTATATGTTGGAAATTTGACTCTTGAGCGTGATTTTTGAGCCGAATTCTGACTCTCTGCATCTATTTTCAGTTTCAAATTACGACGTTTCATACCGAAAATATGCCAATTACTGAAAACAGCGATGGGTCATATTTTGCCCAAACCCCCCTGCAGTTTTTAAAATGTCTGAAATGTCGGAAATTTGACTCCTGAGCGTGATTCTTGAGCCGAATTCTGACTCTCTGCACCTATTTTCAGTTTCAAATTACGATGTTTCATACCGAAAATATGCCAATTACTGTAAACGGCGATGGGTCATATTTTGCCCAAACCGCCCTGCAGTTTTCAAAATGTCTGAAATGTCGGAAATTTGACTCCTGAGTGAGATTTTTTATCCGAATTCTGACTCTCTGCACCTATTTTCAGTTTCAAATTACAACTTTTTATACCGAAAATATGCCAATTACTGAAAACGGCGATGGGTCATATTTTGCCCAAACCCCTCTGCAGTTTTCAAAATGTCTGAAATGTCGGAAATTTGACTCCTGAGCGTGATTTTTGAGCCGAATTTTGACTCTCTGCATCGATTTTCAGTTTCAAATTACGACGTTCCATACCGAAAATAGGCCAATTACTGTAAACAGCAATGGGTCATATTTTGCCCAAACCCCCCTGCAGTTTTCAAAATGTCTGAAATGTTGGAAATTTTACACCTGAGCGTGATTTTTGAGCCGAATTCTGACTCTGCACCTATTTCCAGTTTTAAATTACGACTTTTTATACCGAAAATGAGCCAATTACTGAAAACGGCGATGGGTCATATTTTGCCCAAACCCCCCTGCAGTTTTGAAAATGTCTTAAATGTTGGAAATTTTTCTCTTGAGCGTGATTTTTGAGCCGAATTCTGACTCTCTGCATCTATTTTCAGTTTCAAATTACGACGTTTCATACCGAAAATATGCCAATTACTGAAAACGGCGATGGGTCATATTTTGCCCAAACCACCCTGCAGTTTTTAAAATGTCTGAAATGTCGGAAATTTGACTCCTGAGCGTGATTCTTGAGCCGAATTCTGACTCTCTGCACCTATTTTCAGTTTCAAATTACGATGTTTCATACCGAAAATATGCCAATTACTGTAAACGGCGATGGGTCATATTTTGACCAAACCGCCCTGCAGTTTTCAAAATGTCTGAAATGTCGGAAATTTGACTCCTGAGTGAGATTTTTTATCCGAATTCTGACTCTCTGCACCTATTTTCAGTTTCAAATTACGACTTTTTATACCGAAAATATGCCAATTACTGAAAACGGCGATGGGTCATATTTTGCCCAAACCCCTCTGCAGTTTTCAAAATGTCTGAAATGTCGGAAATTTGACTCCTGAGCGTGATTTTTGAGCCGAATTCTGACTCTCTGCATCGATTTTCAGTTTCAAATTACGACGTTCCATACCGAAAATATGCCAATTACTGTAAACAGCGATGGGTCATATTTTGCCCAAACCCCCCCTGCAGTTTTCAAAATGTCTGAAATGTTGGAAATTTTACACCTGAGCGTGATTTTTGAGCCGAATTCTGATTCTCTGCACCTATTTTCAGTTTCAAATTACGAATTTTTATACCGAAAATATGCCAATTACTGAAAACGGTGATGGGTCATATTTTGCCCAAACCCCCCAGCAGTTTTCAAAATGTCTGAAATGTCGGAAATTAGACTCCTGAGCGTGATTCTTGAGCCAAATTCTTACTCTCTGCACCTATTTTCAGTTTCAAATTACGATGTTTCATACCGAAAATATGCCAATTACTGTAAACGGCGATGGGTCATATTTTGCCCAAACCCCCCTGCAGTTTTTCAAAATGTCTGAAATGTCGGAAATTTGACTCCTGAGCGTGATTCTTGAGCCGAATTCTTACTCTCTGCACCTATTTTCAGTTTCAAATTACGTTGTTTCATACCGAAAATATGCCAATTACTGTAAACGGCGATGGGTCATATTTTGCCCAAACCCCCCTGCAGTTTTCAAAATGTCTGAAATGTTGGAAATTTTACTCCTGAGCGTGATTTTTGAGCCGAATTCTCACTCTCTGCACCTATTTTCAGTTTCAAATTAAGACTTTTTATACCGAAAATATGCCAATTACTGAAAACGGTGATGGGTCATATTTTGCCCAAACCCCCCTGCAGTTTTCAAAATGTATGAAATGTCGGAAATTAGACTCCTGAGCGTGATTTTTGAGCCGAATTCTGACTCTCTGCACCTATTTTCAGTTTCAAAATACGAAGTTTCATACCGAAAATATGCCAATTACTGTAAACGGCGATGGGTCATATTTTGCCCAAACCCCACCCGCAGTTTTCAAAATGTCTGAAATGTCGGAAATTTGACTCCTGAGCGTGATTTTTTATCCGAATTCTTACTCTCTGCACCTATTTTCAGTTTCAAATTACGACGTTTCATACCGAAAATAGGCCAATTACTGAAAACGGCGATGGGTCATATTTTGCCCAAACCCCCCTGCAGTTTTGAAAATGTCTGAAATGTCGGAAATTTGACTCTTGAGCGTGATTTTTGAGCCGAATTCTGACTCTCTGCACCTTTTTTCAGTTTCAAATTACGACGTTTCATACCGAAAATATGCCAATTACTGAAACGGCGATGGGTCATATTTTGCCCAAACCCCCCTGCAGTTTTTGAAATGTCTGAAATGTCGGAAATTTGACTCCTGAGCGTGATTTTTGAGCCAAATTCTGACTCTCTGCACCTATTTTCAGTTTCAAATTACGACGTTTCATACCGAAAATATGCCAATTACTGTAAACTGCGATAGGTCATATTTTGCCCAAACCCCCCTGCAGTTTTCAAAATGTCTGAAATGTCTGAAATTTGACTCCTGAGCGTGATTTTTTATCCGAATTCTGACTCTCTTCACCTATTTTCAGTTTCAAATTACGACTTTTTATACCGATAATATGCCAATTACTGAAAACGGCGATGGGTCATTCTTTGCCCAAACCCCCCCTGCAGTTTTCAAAATGTCTGAAATGTCGGAAATTTGACTCCTGAGCGTGATTTTTGAGCCGAATTCTGACTCTCTGCATCAATTTTCAGTTTCAAATTACGACGTTTCATACCGAAAATATGCCAATTACTGTAAACTGCGATAGGTCATATTTTGCCCTAACCCCCCTGCAGTTTTCAAAATGTCTGAAATGTTGGAAATTTGACTCCTGAGCGTGATTTTTGAGCCGAATTCTGACTCTCTGCACCTATTTTCATTTTCAAATTACGACTTTTTATACCGAAAATATGCCAATTACTGAAAACGGTGATGGGTCATATTTTGCCCAAACCCCCCCTGCAGTTTTCAAAATGTCTGAAATGTCGGAAATTAGACTCCTGAGCGTGATTTTTGAGCCGAATTCTGACTCTCTGCACCTATTTTCAGTTTCAAATTACGACTTTTTATACCGAAAATATGCCAATTACTGAAAACGGCGATGGGTCATATTTTGCCCAAACCCCCCTGCAGTTTTGAAAATGTCTGAAATGTCGGAAATTTGACTCCTGAGCGTGATTTTTTAGCCGAATTCTGACTCTCTGCATCTATTTTCAGTTTCAAATTACGACGTTTCATACCGAAAATGTGCCAATTACTGTAAACGACGATAGGTCATATTTTGCCCAATCCCCCTGCAGTTTTCAAAATGTCTGAAATTTGACTCCTGAGCGTGATTTTTTATCCGAATTCTGACTCTCTTCACCTATTTTCAGTTTCAAATCACGACTTTTTATACCGAAAATATGCCAATTACTGAAAACGGCGATGGGTCATATTTTGCCCAAACCCCCCTGCAGTTTTCAAAATGTCTGAAATGTCGGAAATTTCACTCCTGAACGTGATTTTTGAGCCGAATTCTGACTCTCTGCACATATTTTCAGTTTCAAAATACGACGTTTCATACCGAAAATATGCCAATTACTGTTAACGGCGATGGGTCATATTTTGCCCAAACCCCCCTGCAGTTTTCAAAATGTCTGAAATGTCGGAAATTTGACTCCTGAGCATGATTTTTTATCCGAATTCTGACTCTCTGCACCTATTTTCAGTTTCAAATTACGACTTTTTATACCGAAAATATGCCAATTACTGAAAACGGCGATGGGTCATATTTTGCCCAAACCCCCCTGCAGTTTTCAAAATGTCTGAAATGTTGGAAATTTTACTCCTGATCGTGATTTTTGAGCCGAATTCTGACTCTCTGCACCTATTTTCATTTTCAAATTACGAATTTTTATACCGAAAATATGCCAATTACTGAAAACGGTGATGGGTCATATTTTGCCCAAACCCCCCTGCAGTTTTCAAAATGTCTGAAATGTCGGAAATTAGACTCCTGAGCGTGATTTTTGAGCCGAATTCTGACTCTATGCATCTATTTTCAGTTTCAAATTACGACTTTTTATACCGAAAATATGCCAATTACTGAAAACGGCGATGGGTCATATTTTGCCCAAACCCCCCCTGCAGTTTTGAAAATTTCTGAAATGTCGGAAATTTGACTCTTGAGCGTGATTTTTGAGCCGAATTCTGACTCTCTGCATCTATTTTCAGTTTCAAATTACGACGTTTCATACCGAAAATATGCCAATTACTGTAAACGACGATTGGTCATATTTTGCCCAAACCCCCCTGCAGTTTTCAAAATGTCTGAAATGTCTGAAATTTGACTCCTGAGCGTGATTTTTTATCCGAATTCTGACACTCTTCACCTATTTTCAGTTTCAAATCACGACATTTTATTCCGAAAATATGCCAATTACTGAAAACGGCGATGGGTCATATTTTGCCCTAACCCCCTGCAGTTTTCAAAATGTCTGAAATTTCGGAAATTTGACTCCTGAGCGTGATTTTTGAGCCGAATTCTGACTCTTTGCATCAATTTTCAGTTTCAAATTACGACGTTCCATACCGAAAATATGCCAATTACTGTAAACAGCGATGGGTCATATTTTGCCCAAACCCCCCTGCAGTTTTGAAAAAGTCTTAAATGTTGGAAATTTGACTCTTGAGCGTGATTTTTGAGCCGAATTCTGACTCTCTGCATCTATTTTCAGTTTCAAATTACGACGTTTCATACCGAAAATATGCCAATTACTGAAAACGGCGATGGGTCATATTTTGCCCAAACCCCCCTGCAGTTTTTAAAATGTCTGAAATGTCGGAAATTTGACTCCTGAGCGTGATTCTTGAGCCGAATTCTGACTCTCTGCACCTATTTTCAGTTTCAAATTACGATGTTTCATACCGAAAATATGCCAATTACTGTAAACGGCGATGGGTCATATTTTGACCAAACCGCCCTGCAGTTTTCAAAATGTCTGAAATGTCGGAAATTTGACTCCTGAGTGAGATTTTTTATCCGAATTCTGACTCTCTGCACCTATTTTCAGTTTCAAATTACGACTTTTTATACCGAAAATATGCCAATTACTGAAAACGGCGATGGGTCATATTTTGCCCAAACCCCTCTGCAGTTTTCAAAATGTCTGAAATGTCGGAAATTTGACTCCTGAGCGTGATTTTTGAGCCGAATTCTGACACTCTGCATCGATTTTCAGTTTCAAATTACGACGTTCCATACCGAAAATATGCCAATTACTGTAAACAGCGATGGGTCATATTTTGCCCAAACCCCCCCTGCAGTTTTCAAAATGTCTGAAATGTTGGAAATTTTACACCTGAGCGTGATTTTTGAGCCGAATTCTGATTCTCTGCACCTATTTTCAGTTTCAAATTACGACTTTTTATACCGAAAATATGCCAATTACTGAAAACGGTGATGGGTCATATTTTGCCCAAACCCCCCAGCAGTTTTCAAAATGTCTGAAATGTCGGAAATTAGACTCCTGAGCGTGATTCTTGAGCCGAATTCTTACTCTCTGCACCTATTTTCAGTTTCAAATTACGATGTTTCATACCGAAAATATGCCAATTACTGTAAACGGCGATGGGTCATATTTTGCCCAAACCCCCCTGCAGTTTTCAAAATGTCTGAAATGTCGGAAATTTGACTCCTGAGCGTGATTCTTGAGCCGAATTCTTACTCTCTGCACCTATTTTCAGTTTCAAATTACGATGTTTCATACCGAAAATATGCCAATTACTGTAAACGGCGATGGGTCATATTTTGCCCAAACCCCCCTGCAGTTTTCAAAATGTCTGAAATGTTGGAAACTTTACTCCTGAGCGTGATTTTTGAGCCGAATTCTCACTCTCTGCACCTATTTTCAGTTTCAAATTAAGACTTTTTATACCGAAAATATGCCAATTACTGAAAACGGTGATGGGTCATATTTTGCCCAAACCCCCCTGCAGTTTTCAAAATGTATGAAATGTCGGAAATTAGACTCCTGAGCGTGATTTTTGAGCCGAATTCTGACTCTCTGCACCTATTTTCAGTTTCAAAATACGAAGTTTCATACCGAAAATATGCCAATTACTGTAAACGGCGATGGGTCATATTTTGCCCAAACCCCCCTGCAGTTTTCAAAATGTCTGAAATGTCGGAAATTTGACTCCTGAGCGTGATTTTTTATCCGAATTCTTACTCTCTGCACCTATTTTCAGTTTCAAATTACGACGTTTCATACCGAAAATAGGCCAATTACTGAAAACGGCGATGGGTCATATTTTGCCCAAACCCCCCTGCAGTTTTGAAAATGTCTGAAATGTCGGAAATTTGACTCTTGAGCGTGATTTTTGAGCCGAATTCTGACTCTCTGCACCTTTTTTCAGTTTCAAATTACGACGTTTCATACCGAAAATATGCCAATTACTGAAACGGCGATGGGTCATATTTTGCCCAAACCCCCCTGCAGTTTTTGAAATGTCTGAAATGTCGGAAATTTGACTCCTGAGCGTGATTTTTGAGCCAAATTCTGACTCTCTGCACCTATTTTCAGTTTCAAATTACGACGTTTCATACCGAAAATATGCCAATTACTGTAAACTGCGATAGGTCATATTTTGCCCAAACCCCCCTGCAGTTTTCAAAATGTCTGAAATGTCTGAAATTTGACTCCTGAGCGTGATTTTTTATCCGAATTCTGACTCTCTTCACCTATTTTCAGTTTCAAATTACGACTTTTTATACCGAAAATATGCCAATTACTGAAAACGGCGATGGGTCATTCTTTGCCCAAACCCCCCCTGCAGTTTTCAAAATGTCTGAAATGTCGGAAATTTGACTCCTGAGCGTGATTTTTGAGCCGAATTCTGACTCTCTGCATCAATTTTCAGTTTCAAATTACGACGTTTCATACCGAAAATAGGCCAATTACTGAAAACGGCGATGGGTCATATTTTGCCCAAACCCCCCTGCAGTTTTCAAAATGTCTGAAATGTTGGAAATTTGACTCCTGAGCGTGATTTTTGAGCCGAATTCTGACTCTCTGCACCTATTTTCATTTTCAAATTACGACTTTTTATACCGAAAATATGCCAATTACTGAAAACGGTGATGGGTCATATTTTGCCCAAACCCCCCCTGCAGTTTTCAAAATGTCTGAAATGTCGGAAATTAGAGTCCTGAGCGTGATTTTTGAGCCGAATTCTGACTCTCTGCACCTATTTTCAGTTTCAAATTACGACTTTTTATACCGAAAATATGCCAATTACTGAAAACGGCGATGGGTCATATTTTGCCCAAACCCCCCTGCAGTTTTGAAAATGTCTGAAATGTCGGAAATTTGACTCTTGAGCGTGATTTTTTAGCCGAATTCTGACTCTCTGCATCTATTTTCAGTTTCAAATTACGACGTTTCATACCGAAAATGTGCCAATTACTGTAAACGACGATAGGTCATATTTTGCCCAAACCCCCCTGCAGTTTTCAAAATGTCTGAAATGTCTGAAATTTGACTCCTGAGCGTGATTTTTTATCCGAATTCTGACTCTCTTCACCTATTTTCAGTTTCAAATCACGACTTTTTATACCGAAAATATGCCAATTACTGAAAACGGCGATGGGTCATATTTTGCCCAAACCCCCCTGCAGTTTTCAAAATGTCTGAAATGTCGGAAATTTCACTCCTGAACGTGATTTTTGAGCCGAATTCTGACTCTCTGCACATATTTTCAGTTTCAAAATACGACGTTTCATACCGAAAATATGCCAATTACTGTAAACGGCGATGGGTCATATTTTGCCCAAACCCCCCTGCAGTTTTCAAAATGTCTGAAATGTCGGAAATTTGACTCCTGAGCGTGATTTTTTATCCGAATTCTGACTCTCTGCACCTATTTTCAGTTTCAAATTACGACTTTTTATACCGAAAATATGCCAATTACTGAAAACGGCGATGGGTCATATTTTGCCCAAACCCCCCTGCAGTTTTCAAAATGTCTGAAATGTTGGAAATTTTACTCCTGATCGTGATTTTTGAGCCGAATTCTGACTCTCTGCACCTATTTTCATTTTCAAATTACGACTTTTTATACCGAAAATATGCCAATTACTGAAAACGGTGATGGGTCATATTTTGCCCAAACCCCCCTGCAGTTTTCAAAATGTCTGAAATGTCGGAAATTAGACTCCTGAGCGTGATTTTTGAGCCGAATTCTGACTCTCTGCATCTATTTTCAGTTTCAAATTACGACTTTTTATACCGAAAATATGCCAATTACTGAAAACGGCGATGGGTCATATTTTGCCCAAACCCCCCCTGCAGTTTTGAAAATTTCTGAAATGTCGGAAATTTGACTCTTGAGCGTGATTTTTGAGCCGAATTCTGACTCTCTGCATCTATTTTCAGTTTCAAATTACGACGTTTCATACCGAAAATATGCCAATTACTGTAAACGACGATTGGTCATATTTTGCCCAAACCCCCCTGCAGTTTTCAAAATGTCTGAAATATCTGAAATTTGACTCCTGAGCGTGATTTTTTATCCGAATTCTGACACTCTTCACCTATTTTCAGTTTCAAATCACGACATTTTATTCCGAAAATATGCCAATTACTGAAAACGGCGATGGGTCATATTTTGCCCAAACCCCCCTGCAGTTTTCAAAATGTCTGAAATTTCGGAAATTTGACTCCTGAGCGTGATTTTTGAGCCGAATTCTGACTCTCTGCATCAATTTTCAGTTTCAAATTACGACGTTCCATACCGAAAATATGCCAATTACTGTAAACAGCGATGGGTCATATTTTGGCCAAACCCCCCTGCAGTTTTCAAAATGTCTGAAATGCTGGAAATTTTACTCCTGAGCGTGATTTTTGAGCCGAATTCTGACTCTCTGCACCTATTTTCATTTTCAAATTACGACTTTTTATACCGAAAATATGCCAATTACTGAAAACGGTGATGGGTCATATTTTGCCCAAACCCCCCCTGCAGTTTTCAAAATGTCTGAAATATCGGAAATTAGACTCCTGAGCGTGATTTTTTAGCCGAATTCTGACTCTCTGCACCTATTTTCAGTTTCAAATTACGACTTTTTATACCGAAAATATGCCAATTACTGAAAACGGCGATGGGTCATATTATGCCCAAACCCCCCTGCAGTTTTGAAAATGTCTGAAATGTCGGAAATTTGACTCTTGAGCGTGATTTTTGAGCCGAATTCTGACTCTCTGCATCTATTTTCAGTTTCAAATCACGACTTTTTATACCGAAAATATGCCAATTACTGAAAACGGCGATGGGTCATATTTTGCCCAAACCCCCCTGCAGTTTTCAAAATGTCTGAAATGTCGGAAATTTCACTCCTGAGCGTGATTTTTGAGCCGAATTCTGACTCTCTGCACATATTTTCAGTTTCAAAATACGACGTTATATACCGAAAATATGCCCATTACTGTAAACGGCGATGGGTCATATTTTGCCCAAACCCCCCTGCAGTTTTCAAAATGTCTGAAATGTTGGAAATTTTACTCCAGAGCGTGATTTTTGAGCCGAATTCTGACTCTCTGCACCTATTTTCAATTTCAAATTAAGACTTTTTATACCGAAAATATGCCAATTACTGAAAACGGTGATGGGTCATATTTTGCCCAAACCCCCCTGCAGTTTTCAAAATGTATGAAATGTCGGAAATTAGACTCCTGAGCGTGATTTTTGAGCCGAATTCTGACTCTCTGCACCTATTTTCAGTTTCAAAATACGAAGTTTCATACCAAAAATATGCCAATTACTGTAAACGGCGATGGGTCATATTTTGCCCAAACCCCCCTGCAGTTTTCAAAATGTCTGAAATGTCGGAAATTTGACTCCTGAGCGTGATTTTTTATCCGAATTCTTACTCTCTGCACCTATTTTCAGTTTCAAATTACGACGTTTCATACCGAAAATAGGCCAATTACTGATAACAGCGATGGGTCATATTTTGCCCAAACCCCCCTGCAGTTTTTAAAATGTCTGAAATGTCGAAAATTTGACTCCTGAGCGTAATTCTTGAGCCGAATTCTGACTCTCTGCACCTATTTTCAGTTTCAAATTACGATGTTTCATACCGAAAATATGCCAATTACTGTAAACGGCGATGGGTCATATTTTGCCCAAACCGCCCTGCAGTTTTCAAAATGTCTGAAATGTCGGAAATTTGACTCCTGAGCGAGATTTTTTATCCGAATTCTGACTCTCTGCACCTATTTTCAGTTTCAAATTACGACTTTTTATACCGAAAATATGCCAATTACTGAAAACGGCGATGGGTCATATTTTGCCCAAACCCCCCTGCAGTTTTGAAAATGTCTGAAATGTCGGAAATTTGACTCTTGAGCGTGATTTTTGAGCCGAATTCTGACTCTCTGCACCTTTTTTCAATCTCAAATTACGACGTTTCATACCGAAAATATGCCAATTACTGAAACGGCGATGGGTCATATTTTGCCCAAACCCCCCTGCAGTTTTTGAAATGTCTGAAATGTCGGAAATTAGACTCCTGAGCGTGATTTTTTAGCCGAATTCTGACTCTCTGCACCTATTTTCAGTTTCAAATTACGACTTTTTATACCGAAAATATGCCAATTACTGAAAACGGCGATGGGTCATATTTTGCCCAAACCCCCCTGCAGTTTTGAAAATATCTGAAATGTCGGAAATTTGACTCTTGAGCGTGATTTTTGAGCCGAATTCTGACTCTCTGCATCTATTTTCAGTTTCAAATTACGACGTTTCATACCGAAAATGTGCCAATTACTGTAAACAACGATTGGTCATATTTTGCCCAAACCCCCCTGCAGTTTTCAAAATGACTGAAATGTCTGAAATTTGACTCCTGAGCGTGATTTTTTATCCGAATTCTGACTCTCTTCACCTATTTTCAGTTTCAAATCACGACTTTTTATACCGAAAATATGCCAATTACTGAAAACGGCGATGGGTCATATTTTGCCCAAACCCCCCTGCAGTTTTCAAAATGTCTGAAATGTCGGAAATTTCACTCCTGAGCGTGATTTTTGAGCCGAATTCTGACTCTCTGCACATATTTTCAGTTTCAAAATACGACGTTCATACCGAAAATATGCCAATTACTGTAAACGGCGATGGGTCATATTTTGCCCAAACCCCCCTGCAGTTTTCAAAATGTCTGAAATGTTGGAAATTTTACTCCTGAGCGTGATTTTTGAGCCGAATTCTGACTCTCTGCACATATTTTCAGTTTCAAATTAAGACTTTTTATACCGAAAATATGCCAATTACTGAAAACGGCGATGGGTCATATTTTGCCCAAACCCCCCTGCAGTTTTCAAAATGTCTGAAATGTTGGAAATTTTACTCCTGATCGTGATTTTTGAGCCGAATTCTGACTCTCTGCACCTATTTTCATTTTCAAATTACGACTTTTTATACCGAAAATATGCCAATTACTGAAAACGGTGATGGGTCATATTTTGCCCAAACCCCCCTGCAGTTTTCAAAATGTCTGAAATGTCGGAAATTAGACTCCTGAGCGTGATTTTTGAGCCGAATTCTGACTCTCTGCATCTATTTTCAGTTTCAAATTACGACTTTTTATACCGAAAATATGCCAATTACTGAAAACGGCGATGGGTCATATTTTGCCCAAACCCCCCCTGCAGTTTTGAAAATTTCTGAAATGTCGGAAATTTGACTCTTGAGCGTGATTTTTGAGCCGAATTCTGACTCTCTGCATTTATTTTCAGTTTCAAATTACGACGTTTCATACCGAAAATATGCCAATTACTGTAAACGACGATTGGTCATATTTTGCCCAAACCCCCCTGCAGTTTTCAAAATGTCTGAAATATCTGAAATTTGACTCCTGAGCGTGATTTTTTATCCGAATTCTGACACTCTTCACCTATTTTCAGTTTCAAATCACGACATTTTATTCCGAAAATATGCCAATTACTGAAAACGGCGATGGGTCATATTTTGCCCAAACCCCCCTGCAGTTTTCAAAATGTCTGAAATTTCGGAAATTTGACTCCTGAGCGTGATTTTTGAGCCGAATTCTGACTCTCTGCATCAATTTTCAGTTTCAAATTACGACGTTTCCATACCGAAAATATGCCAATTACTGTATACAGCGATGGGTCATATTTTGCCCAAACCCCCCTGCAGTTTTAAAAATGTCTGAAATGCTGGAAATTTTACTCCTGAGCGTGATTTTTGAGCCGAATTCTGACTCTCTGCACCTATTTTCATTTTCAAATTACGACTTTTTATACCGAAAATATGCCAATTACTGAAAACGGTGATGGGTCATATTTTGCCCAAACCCCCCCTGCAGTTTTCAAAATGTCTGAAATATCGGAAATTAGACTCCTGAGCGTGATTTTTTAGCCGAATTCTGACTCTCTGCACCTATTTTCAGTTTCAAATTACGACGTTTTATACCGAAAATATGCCAATTACTGTAAACGGCGATGGGTCATATTTTGCCCAAACCCCCCCTGCAGTTTTCAAAATGTCTGAAATGTCGGAAATTTCACTCCTGAGCGTGATTTTTGAGCCGAATTCTGACTCTCTGCACATATTTTCAGTTTCAAATTACGACGTTTATATACCGAAAATATGCCCATTACTGAAAACGGCGATGGGTCATTCTTTGCCCAAACCCCCCTGCAGTTTTCAAAATGTCTGAAATGTCGGAAATTTGACTCCTGAGCGTGATTTTTGAGCCGAATTCTGACTCTCTGCATCCTATTTTCAGTTTCAAATTACGACGTTTCATACCGAAAATATGCCAATTACTGAAAACGGCGATGGGTCATATTTTGCCCAAACCCCCCTGCAGTTTTCAAAATGTCTGAAATGTCGGAAATTTGACTCCTGAGCGTGATTTTTGAGCCGAATTCTGACTCTCTGCACCTATTTTCAGTTTCAAATTACGACTTTTTCATACCGAAAAATATGCCAATTACTGAAAACGGTGATGGGTCATATTTTGCCCAAACCCCCCCTGCAGTTTTCAAAATGTCTGAAATGTCGGAAATTAGAGTCCTGAGCGTGATTTTTGAGCCGAATTCTGACTCTCTGCACCTATTTTCAGTTTCAAATTACGACTTTTTCATACCGAAAATATGCCAATTACTGATAACAGCGATGGGTCATATTTTGCCCAAACCCCCCTGCAGTTTTTAAAATGTCTGAAATGTCGGAAATTTGACTCCTGAGCGTAGATTTTTGAGCCGAATTCTGACTCTCTGCACCTATTTTCAGTTTCAAATTACGACTGTTTCATACCGAAAATAGTGCCAATTACTGTAAACGGCGATGGGTCATATTTTGCCCAAACCGCCCTGCAGTTTTCAAAATGTCTGAAATGTCGGAAATTTGACTCCTGAGCGATGATTTTTTATCCGAATTCTGACTCTCTGCACCTATTTTCAGTTTCAAATTACGACTTTTTATACCGAAAATATGCCAATTACTGAAAACGGCGATGGGTCATATTTTGCCCAAACCCCCCCTGCAGTTTTGAAAATGTCTGAAATGTCGGAAATTTGACTCCTGAGCGTGATTTTTGAGCCGAATTCTGACTCTCTGCACCTATTTTCAAGTTTCAAATTACGACGTTTCATACCGAAAATATGCCAATTACTGTAAACGGCGATGGGTCATATTTTGCCCAAACCCCCCTGCAGTTTTCAAAATGTCTGAAATGTCGGAAATTTGACTCCTGAGCGTGATTTTTTAGCCGAATTCTGACTCTCTGCACCTATTTTCAGTTTCAAATTACGACTTTTTATACCGAAAATATGCCAATTACTGAAAACGGCGATGGGTCATATTTTGCCCAAACCCCCCTGCAGTTTTCAAAATGTCTGAAATGTTGGAAATTTACTCCTGATCGTGATTTTTGAGCCGAATTCTGACTCTCTGCACCTATTTTCATTTTCAAATTACGACTTTTTATACCGAAAATATGCCAATTACTGAAAACGGTGATGGGTCATATTTTGCCCAAACCCCCCTGCAGTTTTCAAAATGTCTGAAATGTCGGAAATTAGACTCCTGAGCGTGATTTTTGAGCCGAATTCTGACTCTCTGCATCTATTTTCAGTTTCAAATTACGACTTTTTATACCGAAAATATGCCAATTACTGAAAACGGCGATGGGTCATATTTTGCCCAAACCCCCCTGCAGTTTTGAAAATTTCTGAAATGTCGGAAATTTGACTCCTTGAGCGTGATTTTTGAGCCGAATTCTGACTCTCTGCATCATATTTTCAGTTTCAAATTACGACTTTTCATACCGAAAATATGCCAATTACTGTAAACGACGATTGGTCATATTTTGCCCAAACCCCCCTGCAGTTTTCAAAATGTCTGAAATATCTGAAATTTTGACTCCTGAGCGTGATTTTTTATCCGAATTCTGACACTCTGCACTATTTTCAGTTTCAAATTCACGACATTTTATTCCGAAAATATGCCAATTACTGAAAACGGCGATGGGTCATATTTTGCCCAAACCCCCCTGCAGTTTTCAAAATGTCTGAAATTTCGGAAATTTGACTCCTGAGCGTGATTTTTGAGCCGAATTCTGACTCTCTGCATCAATTTTCAGTTTCAAATTACGACGTTCCATACCGAAAATATGCCAATTACTGTAAACAGCGATGGGTCATATTTTGGCCAAACCCCCCTGCAGTTTTCAAAATGTCTGAAATGCTGGAAATTTTACTCCTGAGCGTGATTTTTGAGCCGAATTCTGACTCTCTGCACCTATTTTCATTTTCAAATTACGACTTTTTATACCGAAAATATGCCAATTACTGAAAACGGTGATGGGTCATATTTTGCCCAAACCCCCCCTGCAGTTTTCAAAATGTCTGAAATATCGGAAATTAGACTCCTGAGCGTGATTTTTGAGCCGAATTCTGACTCTCTGCACCTATTTTCAGTTTCAAATTACGACTTTTTATACCGAAAATATGCCAATTACTGAAAACGGCGATGGGTCATATTATGCCCAAACCCCCCTGCAGTTTGAAAATGTCTGAAATGTCGGAAATTTGACTCTTGAGCGTGATTTTTGAGCCGAATTCTGACTCTCTGCATCTATTTTCAGTTTCAAATCACGACTTTTTATACCGAAAATATGCCAATTACTGAAAACGGCGATGGGTCATATTTTGCCCAAACCCCCCTGCAGTTTTCAAAATGTCTGAAATGTCGGAAATTTCACTCCTGAGCGTGATTTTGAGCCGAATTCTGACTCTCTGCACATATTTTCAGTTTCAAAATACGACGTTATATACCGAAAATATGCCCATTACTGTAAACGGCGATGGGTCATATTTTGCCCAAACCCCCCTGCAGTTTTCAAAATGTCTGAAATGTTGGAAATTTTACTCCAGAGCGTGATTTTTGAGCCGAATTCTGACTCTCTGCACCTATTTTCAATTTCAAATTAAGACTTTTTATACCGAAAATATGCCAATTACTGAAAACGGTGATGGGTCATATTTTGCCCAAACCCCCCTGCAGTTTTCAAAATGTATGAAATGTCGGAAATTAGACTCCTGAGCGTGATTTTTGAGCCGAATTCTGACTCTCTGCACCTATTTTCAGTTTCAAAATACGAAGTTTCATACCAAAAATATGCCAATTACTGTAAACGGCGATGGGTCATATTTTGCCCAAACCCCCCTGCAGTTTTCAAAATGTCTGAAATGTCGGAAATTTGACTCCTGAGCGTGATTTTTTATCCGAATTCTTACTCTCTGCACCTATTTTCAGTTTCAAATTACGACGTTTCATACCGAAAATAGGCCAATTACTGATAACAGCGATGGGTCATATTTTGCCCAAACCCCCCTGCAGTTTTTAAAATGTCTGAAATGTCGAAAATTTGACTCCTGAGCGTAATTCTTGAGCCGAATTCTGACTCTCTGCACCTATTTTCAGTTTCAAATTACGATGTTTCATACCGAAAATATGCCAATTACTGTAAACGGCGATGGGTCATATTTTGCCCAAACCGCCCTGCAGTTTTCAAAATGTCTGAAATGTCGGAAATTTGACTCCTGAGCGAGATTTTTTATCCGAATTCTGACTCTCTGCACCTATTTTCAGTTTCAAATTACGACTTTTTATACCGAAAATATGCCAATTACTGAAAACGGCGATGGGTCATATTTTGCCCAAACCCCCCTGCAGTTTTGAAAATGTCTGAAATGTCGGAAATTTGACTCTTGAGCGTGATTTTTGAGCCGAATTCTGACTCTCTGCACCTTTTTTCAATCTCAAATTACGACGTTTCATACCGAAAATATGCCAATTACTGAAACGGCGATGGGTCATATTTTGCCCAAACCCCCCTGCAGTTTTTGAAATGTCTGAAATGTCGGAAATTAGACTCCTGAGCGTGATTTTTTAGCCGAATTCTGACTCTCTGCACCTATTTTCAGTTTCAAATTACGACTTTTTATACCGAAAATATGCCAATTACTGAAAACGGCGATGGGTCATATTTTGCCCAAACCCCCCTGCAGTTTTGAAAATATCTGAAATGTCGGAAATTTGACTCTTGAGCGTGATTTTTGAGCCGAATTCTGACTCTCTGCATCTATTTTCAGTTTCAAATTACGACGTTTCATACCGAAAATGTGCCAATTACTGTAAACAACGATTGGTCATATTTTGCCCAAACCCCCCTGCAGTTTTCAAAATGACTGAAATGTCTGAAATTTGACTCCTGAGCGTGATTTTTTATCCGAATTCTGACTCTCTTCACCTATTTTCAGTTTCAAATCACGACTTTTTATACCGAAAATATGCCAATTACTGAAAACGGCGATGGGTCATATTTTGCCCAAACCCCCCTGCAGTTTTCAAAATGTCTGAAATGTCGGAAATTTCACTCCT
The DNA here is from genome assembly GCF_040958095.1 of Procambarus clarkii. Lineage (NCBI taxonomy): Eukaryota > Metazoa > Arthropoda > Malacostraca > Decapoda > Cambaridae > Procambarus > Procambarus clarkii. The sequence continues at coordinate 87,160 of NW_027189734.1, forward strand.
GAGCGTGATTTTTGAGCCGAATTCTGACTCTCTGCACATATTTTCAGTTTCAAAATACGACGTTCATACCGAAAATATGCCAATTACTGTAAACGGCGATGGGTCATATTTTGCCCAAACCCCCCTGCAGTTTTCAAAATGTCTGAAATGTTGGAAATTTTACTCCTGAGCGTGATTTTTGAGCCGAATTCTGACTCTCTGCACATATTTTCAGTTTCAAATTAAGACTTTTTATACCGAAAATATGCCAATTACTGAAAACGGCGATGGGTCATATTTTGCCCAAACCCCCCTGCAGTTTTCAAAATGTCTGAAATGTTGGAAATTTTACTCCTGATCGTGATTTTTGAGCCGAATTCTGACTCTCTGCACCTATTTTCATTTTCAAATTACGACTTTTTATACCGAAAATATGCCAATTACTGAAAACGGTGATGGGTCATATTTTGCCCAAACCCCCCTGCAGTTTTCAAAATGTCTGAAATGTCGGAAATTAGACTCCTGAGCGTGATTTTTGAGCCGAATTCTGACTCTCTGCATCTATTTTCAGTTTCAAATTACGACTTTTTATACCGAAAATATGCCAATTACTGAAAACGGCGATGGGTCATATTTTGCCCAAACCCCCCCTGCAGTTTTGAAAATTTCTGAAATGTCGGAAATTTGACTCTTGAGCGTGATTTTTGAGCCGAATTCTGACTCTCTGCATTTATTTTCAGTTTCAAATTACGACGTTTCATACCGAAAATATGCCAATTACTGTAAACGACGATTGGTCATATTTTGCCCAAACCCCCCTGCAGTTTTCAAAATGTCTGAAATATCTGAAATTTGACTCCTGAGCGTGATTTTTTATCCGAATTCTGACACTCTTCACCTATTTTCAGTTTCAAATCACGACATTTTATTCCGAAAATATGCCAATTACTGAAAACGGCGATGGGTCATATTTTGCCCAAACCCCCCTGCAGTTTTCAAAATGTCTGAAATTTCGGAAATTTGACTCCTGAGCGTGATTTTTGAGCCGAATTCTGACTCTCTGCATCAATTTTCAGTTTCAAATTACGACGTTCCATACCGAAAATATGCCAATTACTGTATACAGCGATGGGTCATATTTTGCCCAAACCCCCCTGCAGTTTTAAAAATGTCTGAAATGCTGGAAATTTTACTCCTGAGCGTGATTTTTGAGCCGAATTCTGACTCTCTGCACCTATTTTCATTTTCAAATTACGACTTTTTATACCGAAAATATGCCAATTACTGAAAACGGTGATGGGTCATATTTTGCCCAAACCCCCCCTGCAGTTTTCAAAATGTCTGAAATATCGGAAATTAGACTCCTGAGCGTGATTTTTTAGCCGAATTCTGACTCTCTGCACCTATTTTCAGTTTCAAATTACGACTTTTTATACCGAAAATATGCCAATTACTGAAAACGGCGATGGGTCATATTTTGCCCAAACCCCCCTGCAGTTTTCAAAATGTCTGAAATGTCGGAAATTTCACTCCTGAGCGTGATTTTTGAGCCGAATTCTGACTCTCTGCACATATTTTCAGTTTCAAAATACGACGTTATATACCGAAAATATGCCCATTACTGTAAACGGCGATGGGTCATATTTTGCCCAAACCCCCCTGCAGTTTTCAAAATGTCTGAAATGTTGGAAATTTTACTCCAGAGCGTGATTTTTGAGCCGAATTCTGACTCTCTGCACCTATTTTCAGTTTCAAATTAAGACTTTTTATACCGAAAATATGCCAATTACTGAAAACGGTGATGGGTCATATTTTGCCCAAACCCCCCTGCAGTTTTCAAAATGTATGAAATGTCGGAAATTAGACTCCTGAGCGTGATTTTTGAGCCGAATTCTGACTCTCTGCACCTATTTTCAGTTTCAAAATACGAAGTTTCATACCAAAAATATGCCAATTACTGTAAACGGCGATGGGTCATATTTTGCCCAAACCCCCCTGCAGTTTTCAAAATGTCTGAAATGTCGGAAATTTGACTCCTGAGCGTGATTTTTTATCCGAATTCTTACTCTCTGCACCTATTTTCAGTTTCAAATTACGACGTTTCATACCGAAAATAGGCCAATTACTGATAACAGCGATGGGTCATATTTTGCCCAAACCCCCCTGCAGTTTTTAAAATGTCTGAAATGTCGAAAATTTGACTCCTGAGCGTAATTCTTGAGCCGAATTCTGACTCTCTGCACCTATTTTCAGTTTCAAATTACGATGTTTCATACCGAAAATATGCCAATTACTGTAAACGGCGATGGGTCATATTTTGCCCAAACCGCCCTGCAGTTTTCAAAATGTCTGAAATGTCGGAAATTTGACTCCTGAGCGAGATTTTTTATCCGAATTCTGACTCTCTGCACCTATTTTCAGTTTCAAATTACGACTTTTTATACCGAAAATATGCCAATTACTGAAAACGGCGATGGGTCATATTTTGCCCAAACCCCCCTGCAGTTTTGAAAATGTCTGAAATGTCGGAAATTTGACTCTTGAGCGTGATTTTTGAGCCGAATTCTGACTCTCTGCACCTTTTTTCAATCTCAAATTACGACGTTTCATACCGAAAATATGCCAATTACTGAAACGGCGATGGGTCATATTTTGCCCAAACCCCCCTGCAGTTTTTGAAATGTCTGAAATGTCGGAAATTAGACTCCTGAGCGTGATTTTTTAGCCGAATTCTGACTCTCTGCACCTATTTTCAGTTTCAAATTACGACTTTTTATACCGAAAATATGCCAATTACTGAAAACGGCGATGGGTCATATTTTGCCCAAACCCCCCTGCAGTTTTGAAAATATCTGAAATGTCGGAAATTTGACTCTTGAGCGTGATTTTTGAGCCGAATTCTGACTCTCTGCATCTATTTTCAGTTTCAAATTACGACGTTTCATACCGAAAATGTGCCAATTACTGTAAACAACGATTGGTCATATTTTGCCCAAACCCCCCTGCAGTTTTCAAAATGACTGAAATGTCTGAAATTTGACTCCTGAGCGTGATTTTTTATCCGAATTCTGACTCTCTTCACCTATTTTCAGTTTCAAATCACGACTTTTTATACCGAAAATATGCCAATTACTGAAAACGGCGATGGGTCATATTTTGCCCAAACCCCCCTGCAGTTTTCAAAATGTCTGAAATGTCGGAAATTTCACTCCTGAGCGTGATTTTTGAGCCGAATTCTGACTCTCTGCACATATTTTCAGTTTCAAAATACGACGTTCATACCGAAAATATGCCAATTACTGTAAACGGCGATGGGTCATATTTTGCCCAAACCCCCCTGCAGTTTTCAAAATGTCTGAAATGTTGGAAATTTTACTCCTGAGCGTGATTTTTGAGCCGAATTCTGACTCTCTGCACATATTTTCAGTTTCAAATTAAGACTTTTTATACCGAAAATATGCCAATTACTGAAAACGGCGATGGGTCATATTTTGCCCAAACCCCCCTGCAGTTTTCAAAATGTCTGAAATGTTGGAAATTTTACTCCTGATCGTGATTTTTGAGCCTAATTCTGACTCTCTGCATTTATTTTCAGTTTCAAATTACGACGTTTCATACCGAAAATATGCCAATTACTGTAAACGACGATTGGTCATATTTTGCCCAAACCCCCCTGCAGTTTTCAAAATGTCTGAAATATCTGAAATTTGACTCCTGAGCGTGATTTTTTATCCGAATTCTGACACTCTTCACCTATTTTCAGTTTCAAATCACGACATTTTATTCCGAAAATATGCCAATTACTGAAAACGGCGATGGGTCATATTTTGCCCAAACCCCCCTGCAGTTTTCAAAATGTCTGAAATTTCGGAAATTTGACTCCTGAGCGTGATTTTTGAGCCGAATTCTGACTCTCTGCATCAATTTTCAGTTTCAAATTACGACGTTCCATACCGAAAATATGCCAATTACTGTATACAGCGATGGGTCATATTTTGCCCAAACCCCCCTGCAGTTTTAAAAATGTCTGAAATGCTGGAAATTTTACTCCTGAGCGTGATTTTTGAGCCGAATTCTGACTCTCTGCACCTATTTTCATTTTCAAATTACGACTTTTTATACCGAAAATATGCCAATTACTGAAAACGGTGATGGGTCATATTTTGCCCAAACCCCCCCTGCAGTTTTCAAAATGTCTGAAATATCGGAAATTAGACTCCTGAGCGTGATTTTTTAGCCGAATTCTGACTCTCTGCACCTATTTTCAGTTTCAAATTACGACTTTTTATACCGAAAATATGCCAATTACTGAAAACGGCGATGGGTCATATTTTGCCCAAACCCCCCTGCAGTTTTCAAAATGTCTGAAATGTCGGAAATTTCACTCCTGAGCGTGATTTTTGAGCCGAATTCTGACTCTCTGCACATATTTTCAGTTTCAAAATACGACGTTATATACCGAAAATATGCCCATTACTGTAAACGGCGATGGGTCATATTTTGCCCAAACCCCCCTGCAGTTTTCAAAATGTCTGAAATGTTGGAAATTTTACTCCAGAGCGTGATTTTTGAGCCGAATTCTGACTCTCTGCACCTATTTTCAGTTTCAAATTAAGACTTTTTATACCGAAAATATGCCAATTACTGAAAACGGTGATGGGTCATATTTTGCCCAAACCCCCCTGCAGTTTTCAAAATGTATGAAATGTCGGAAATTAGACTCCTGAGCGTGATTTTTGAGCCGAATTCTGACTCTCTGCACCTATTTTCAGTTTCAAAATACGAAGTTTCATACCAAAAATATGCCAATTACTGTAAACGGCGATGGGTCATATTTTGCCCAAACCCCCCTGCAGTTTTCAAAATGTCTGAAATGTCGGAAATTTGACTCCTGAGCGTGATTTTTTATCCGAATTCTTACTCTCTGCACCTATTTTCAGTTTCAAATTACGACGTTTCATACCGAAAATAGGCCAATTACTGATAACAGCGATGGGTCATATTTTGCCCAAACCCCCCTGCAGTTTTTAAAATGTCTGAAATGTCGAAAATTTGACTCCTGAGCGTAATTCTTGAGCCGAATTCTGACTCTCTGCACCTATTTTCAGTTTCAAATTACGATGTTTCATACCGAAAATATGCCAATTACTGTAAACGGCGATGGGTCATATTTTGCCCAAACCGCCCTGCAGTTTTCAAAATGTCTGAAATGTCGGAAATTTGACTCCTGAGCGAGATTTTTTATCCGAATTCTGACTCTCTGCACCTATTTTCAGTTTCAAATTACGACTTTTTATACCGAAAATATGCCAATTACTGAAAACGGCGATGGGTCATATTTTGCCCAAACCCCCCTGCAGTTTTGAAAATGTCTGAAATGTCGGAAATTTGACTCTTGAGCGTGATTTTTGAGCCGAATTCTGACTCTCTGCACCTTTTTTCAATCTCAAATTACGACGTTTCATACCGAAAATATGCCAATTACTGAAACGGCGATGGGTCATATTTTGCCCAAACCCCCCTGCAGTTTTTGAAATGTCTGAAATGTCGGAAATTAGACTCCTGAGCGTGATTTTTTAGCCGAATTCTGACTCTCTGCACCTATTTTCAGTTTCAAATTACGACTTTTTATACCGAAAATATGCCAATTACTGAAAACGGCGATGGGTCATATTTTGCCCAAACCCCCCTGCAGTTTTGAAAATATCTGAAATGTCGGAAATTTGACTCTTGAGCGTGATTTTTGAGCCGAATTCTGACTCTCTGCATCTATTTTCAGTTTCAAATTACGACGTTTCATACCGAAAATGTGCCAATTACTGTAAACAACGATTGGTCATATTTTGCCCAAACCCCCCTGCAGTTTTCAAAATGACTGAAATGTCTGAAATTTGACTCCTGAGCGTGATTTTTTATCCGAATTCTGACTCTCTTCACCTATTTTCAGTTTCAAATCACGACTTTTTATACCGAAAATATGCCAATTACTGAAAACGGCGATGGGTCATATTTTGCCCAAACCCCCCTGCAGTTTTCAAAATGTCTGAAATGTCGGAAATTTCACTCCTGAGCGTGATTTTTGAGCCGAATTCTGACTCTCTGCACATATTTTCAGTTTCAAAATACGACGTTCATACCGAAAATATGCCAATTACTGTAAACGGCGATGGGTCATATTTTGCCCAAACCCCCCTGCAGTTTTCAAAATGTCTGAAATGTTGGAAATTTTACTCCTGAGCGTGATTTTTGAGCCGAATTCTGACTCTCTGCACATATTTTCAGTTTCAAATTAAGACTTTTTATACCGAAAATATGCCAATTACTGAAAACGGCGATGGGTCATATTTTGCCCAAACCCCCCTGCAGTTTTCAAAATGTCTGAAATGTTGGAAATTTTACTCCTGATCGTGATTTTTGAGCCGAATTCTGACTCTCTGCACCTATTTTCATTTTCAAATTACGACTTTTTATACCGAAAATATGCCAATTACTGAAAACGGTGATGGGTCATATTTTGCCCAAACCCCCCTGCAGTTTTCAAAATGTCTGAAATGTCGGAAATTAGACTCCTGAGCGTGATTTTTGAGCCGAATTCTGACTCTCTGCATCTATTTTCAGTTTCAAATTACGACTTTTTATACCGAAAATATGCCAATTACTGAAAACGGCGATGGGTCATATTTTGCCCAAACCCCCCCTGCAGTTTTGAAAATTTCTGAAATGTCGGAAATTTGACTCTTGAGCGTGATTTTTGAGCCGAATTCTGACTCTCTGCATCTATTTTCAGTTTCAAATTACGACGTTTCATACCGAAAATATGCCAATTACTGTAAACGACGATTGGTCATATTTTGCCCAAACCCCCCTGCAGTTTTCAAAATGTCTGAAATATCTGAAATTTGACTCCTGAGCGTGATTTTTTATCCGAATTCTGACACTCTTCACCTATTTTCAGTTTCAAATCACGACATTTTATTCCGAAAATATGCCAATTACTGAAAACGGCGATGGGTCATATTTTGCCCAAACCCCCCTGCAGTTTTCAAAATGTCTGAAATTTCGGAAATTTGACTCCTGAGCGTGATTTTTGAGCCGAATTCTGACTCTCTGCATCAATTTTCAGTTTCAAATTACGACGTTCCATACCGAAAATATGCCAATTACTGTATACAGCGATGGGTCATATTTTGCCCAAACCCCCCTGCAGTTTTCAAAATGTCTGAAATGCTGGAAATTTTACTCCTGAGCGTGATTTTTGAGCCGAATTCTGACTCTCTGCACCTATTTTCATTTTCAAATTACGACTTTTTATACCGAAAATATGCCAATTACTGAAAACGGTGATGGGTCATATTTTGCCCAAACCCCCCCTGCAGTTTTCAAAATGTCTGAAATATCGGAAATTAGACTCCTGAGCGTGATTTTTGAGCCGAATTCTGACTCTCTGCACCTATTTTCAGTTTCAAATTACGACTTTTTATACCGAAAATATGCCAATTACTGAAAACGGCGATGGGTCATATTATGCCCAAACCCCCCTGCAGTTTTGAAAATGTCTGAAATGTCGGAAATTTGACTCTTGAGCGTGATTTTTGAGCCGAATTCTGACTCTCTGCATCTATTTTCAGTTTCAAATCACGACTTTTTATACCGAAAATATGCCAATTACTGAAAACGGCGATGGGTCATATTTTGCCCAAACCCCCCTGCAGTTTTCAAAATGTCTGAAATGTCGGAAATTTCACTCCTGAGCGTGATTTTTGAGCCGAATTCTGACTCTCTGCACATATTTTCAGTTTCAAAATACGACGTTATATACCGAAAATATGCCCATTACTGTAAACGGCGATGGGTCATATTTTGCCCAAACCCCCCTGCAGTTTTCAAAATGTCTGAAATGTTGGAAATTTTACTCCAGAGCGTGATTTTTGAGCCGAATTCTGACTCTCTGCACCTATTTTCAGTTTCAAATTAAGACTTTTTATTCCGAAAATATGCCAATTACTGAAAACGGTGATGGGTCATATTTTGCCCAAACCCCCCTGCAGTTTTCAAAATGTATGAAATGTCGGAAATTAGACTCCTGAGCGTGATTTTTGAGCCGAATTCTGACTCTCTGCACCTATTTTCAGTTTCAAAATACGAAGTTTCATACCAAAAATATGCCAATTACTGTAAACGGCGATGGGTCATATTTTGCCCAAACCCCCCTGCAGTTTTCAAAATGTCTGAAATGTCGGAAATTTGACTCCTGAGCGTGATTTTTTATCCGAATTCTTACTCTCTGCACCTATTTTCAGTTTCAAATTACGACGTTTCATACCGAAAATAGGCCAATTACTGATAACGGCGATGGGTCATATTTTGCCCAAACCCCCCTGCAGTTTTGAAAATGTCTGAAATGTCGGAAATTTGACTCTTGAGCGTGATTATTGAGCCGAATTCTGACTCTCTGCATCTATTATCAGTTTCAAATTACGACGTTTCATACCGAAAATATGCCAATTACTGAAAACGGCGATGGGTCATATTTTGCCCAAACCCCCTGCAGTTTTTAAAATGTCTGAAATGTCGAAAATTTGACTCCTGAGCGTAATTCTTGAGCCGAATTCTGACTCTCTGCACCTATTTTCAGTTTCAAATTACGATGTTTCATACCGAAAATATGCCAATTACTGTAAACGGCGATGGGTCATATTTTGCCCAAACCGCCCTGCAGTTTTCAAAATGTCTGAAATGTCGGAAATTTGACTCCTGAGCGAGATTTTTTATCCGAATTCTGACTCTCTGCACCTATTTTCAGTTTCAAATTACGACTTTTTATACCGAAAATATGCCAATTACTGAAAACGGCGATGGGTCATATTTTGCCCAAACCCCCCTGCAGTTTTGAAAATGTCTGAAATGTCGGAAATTTGACTCTTGAGCGTGATTTTTGAGCCGAATTCTGACTCTCTGCACCTTTTTTCAATCTCAAATTACGACGTTTCATACCGAAAATATGCCAATTACTGAAACGGCGATGGGTCATATTTTGCCCAAACCCCCCTGCAGTTTTTGAAATGTCTGAAATGTCGGAAATTAGACTCCTGAGCGTGATTTTTTATCCGAATTCTGACTCTCTGCACCTATTTTCAGTTTCAAATTACGACTTTTTATACCGAAAATATGCCAATTACTGAAAACGGCGATGGGTCATATTTTGCCCAAACCCCCCTGCAGTTTTGAAAATATCTGAAATGTCGGAAATTTGACTCTTGAGCGTGATTTTTGAGCCGAATTCTGACTCTCTGCATCTATTTTCAGTTTCAAATTACGACGTTTCATACCGAAAATGTGCCAATTACTGTAAACAACGATTGGTCATATTTTGCCCAAACCCCCCTGCAGTTTTCAAAATGACTGAAATGTCTGAAATTTGACTCCTGAGCGTGATTTTTTATCCGAATTCTGACTCTCTTCACCTATTTTCAGTTTCAAATCACGACTTTTTATACCGAAAATATGCCAATTACTGAAAACGGCGATGGGTCATATTTTGCCCAAACCCCCCTGCAGTTTTCAAAATGTCTGAAATGTCTGAAATTTCACTCCTGAGCGTGATTTTTGAGCCGAATTCTGACTCTCTGCACATATTTTCAGTTTCAAAATACGACGTTCATACCGAAAATATGCCAATTACTGAAAACGGCGATGGGTCATATTTTGCCCAAACCCCCCTGCAGTTTTCAAAATGTCTGAAATGTTGGAAATTTTACTCCTGAGCGTGATTTTTGAGCCGAATTCTGACTCTCTGCACATATTTTCAGTTTCAAATTAAGACTTTTTATACCGAAAATATGCCAATTACTGAAAACGGTGATGGGTCATATTTTGCCCAAACCCCCCTGCAGTTTTCAAAATGTATGAAATGTCGGAAATTAGACTCCTGAGCGTGATTTTTGAGCCGAATTCTGACTCTCTGCACCTATTTTCAGTTTCAAAATACGAAGTTTCATACCGAAAATAGGCCAATTACTGTAAACGGCGATGGGTCATATTTTGCCCAAACCCCCCTGCAGTTTTCAAAATGTCTGAAATGTCGGAAATTTGACTTCTGAGCGTGATTTTTTATCCGAATTCTTACTCTCTGCACCTATTTTCAGTTTCAAATTACGACGTTTCATACCGAAAATAGGCCAATTACTGAAAACGGCGATGGGTCATATTTTGCCCAAACCCCCCTGCAGTTTTGAAAATGTCTGAAATGTCGGAAATTTGACTCTTGAGCGTGATTATTGAGCCGAATTCTGACTCTCTGCATCTATTATCAGTTTCAAATTACGACGTTTCATACCGAAAATATGCCAATTACTGAAAACGGCGATGGGTCATATTTTGCCCAAACCCCCCTGCAGTTTTTAAAATGTCTGAAATGTCGAAAATTTGACTCCTGAGCGTAATTCTTGAGCCGAATTCTGACTCTCTGCACCTATTTTCAGTTTCAAATTACGATGTTTCATACCGAAAATATGCCAATTACTGTAAACGGCGATGGGTCATATTTTGCCCAAACCGCCCTGCAGTTTTCAAAATGTCTGAAATGTCGGAAATTTGACTCCTGAGCGAGATTTTTTATCCGAATTCTGACTCTCTGCATCTATTTTCAGTTTCAAATTACGACTTTTTATACCGAAAATATGCCAATTACTGAAAACAGCGATGGGTCATATTTTGCCCAAACCCCCCTGCAGTTTTTAAAATGTCTGAAATGTCGGAAATTTGACTCTTGAGCGTGATTTTTGAGCCGAATTCTGACTCTCTGCACCTTTTTTCAGTTTCAAATTACGACGTTTCATACCGAAAATATGCCAATTACTGAAACGGCGATGGGTCATATTTTGCCCAAACCCCCCTGCAGTTTTTGAAATGTCTGAAATGTCGGAAATTTGACTCCTGAGCGTGATTTTTGAGCCAAATTCTGACTCTCTGCACCTATTTTCAGTTTCAAATTACGACGTTTCATACCGAAAATATGCCAATTACTGTAAACTGCGATAGGTCATATTTTGCCCAAACCCCCCTGCAGTTTTCAAAATGTCTGAAATGTCTGAAATTTGACTCCTGAGCGTGATTTTTTATCCGAATTCTGACTCTCTTCACCTATTTTCAGTTTCAAATTACGACTTTTTATACCGAAAATATGCCAATTACTGAAAACGGCGATGGGTCATTCTTTGCCCAAACCCCCCCTGCCGTTTTCAAAATGTCTGAAATGTTGGAAATTTGACTCCTGAGCGTGATTTTTGAGCCGAATTCTGACTCTCTGCATCAATTTTCAGTTTCAAATTACGACGTTTCATACCGAAAATATGCCAATTACTGTAAACTGCGATAGGTCATATTTTGCCCTAACCCCCCTGCAGTTTTCAAAATGTCTGAAATGTTGGAAATTTGACTCCTGAGCGTGATTTTTGAGCCGAATTCTGACTCTCTGCACCTATTTTCATTTTCAAATTACGACTTTTTATACCGAAAATATGCCAATTACTGAAAACGGTGATGGGTCATATTTTGCCCAAACCCCCCCTGCAGTTTTCAAAATGTCTGAAATGTCGGAAATTAGACTCCTGAGCGTGATTTTTGAGCCGAATTCTGACTCTCTGCACCTATTTTCAGTTTCAAATTACGACTTTTTATACCGAAAATATGCCAATTACTGAAAACGGCGATGGGTCATATTTTGCCCAAACCCCCCTGCAGTTTTGAAAATGTCTGAAATGTCGGAAATTTGACTCTTGAGCGTGATTTTTTAGCCGAATTCTGACTCTCTGCATCTATTTTCAGTTTCAAATTACGACGTTTCATACCGAAAATGTGCCAATTACTGTAAACGACGATAGGTCATATTTTGCCCAAACCCCCCTGCAGTTTTCAAAATGACTGAAATGTCTGAAATTTGACTCCTGAGCGTGATTTTTTATCCGAATTCTGACTCTCTTCACCTATTTTCAGTTTCAAATCACGACTTTTTATACCGAAAATATGCCAATTACTGAAAACGGCGATGGGTCATATTTTGCCCAAACCCCCCTGCAGTTTTCAAAATGTCTGAAATGTCGGAAATTTCACTCCTGAGCGTGATTTTTGAGCCGAATTCTGACTCTCTGCACATATTTTCAGTTTCAAAATACGACGTTTCATACCGAAAATATGCCAATTACTGTAAACGGCGATGGGTCATATTTTGCCCAAACCCCCCTGCAGTTTTCAAAATGTCTGAAATGTTGGAAATTTTACTCCTGAGCGTGATTTTTGAGCCGAATTCTGACTCTCTGCACATATTTTCAGTTTCAAATTAAGACTTTTTATACCGAAAATATGCCAATTACTGAAAACGGTGATGGGTCATATTTTGCCCAAACCCCCCTGCAGTTTTCAAAATGTATGAAATGTCGGAAATTAGACTCCTGAGCGTCATTTTTGAGCCGAATTCTGACTCTCTGCACCTATTTTCAGTTTCAAAATACGAAGTTTCATACCGAAAATATGCCAATTACTGTAAACGGCGATGGGTCATATTTTGCCCAAACCCCCCTGCAGTTTTCAAAATGTCTGAAATGTCGGAAATTTGACTTCTGAGCGTGATTTTTTATCCGAATTCTTACTCTCTGCACCTATTTTCAGTTTCAAATTACGACGTTTCATACCGAAAATAGGCCAATTATTGAAAACGGCGATGGGTCATATTTTGCCCAAACCCCCCTGCAGTTTTGAAAATGTCTGAAATGTCGGAAATTTGACTCTTGAGCGTGATTAATGAGCCGAATTCTGACTCTCTGCATCTATTATCAGTTTCAAATTACGACGTTTCATACCGAAAATATGCCAATTACTGAAAACGGCGATGGGTCATATTTTGCCCAAACCCCCCTGCAGTTTTTAAAATGTCTGAAATGTCGAAAATTTGACTCCTGAGCGTAATTCTTGAGCCGAATTCTGACTCTCTGCACCTATTTTCAGTTTCAAATTACGATGTTTCATACCGAAAATATACCAATTACTGTAAACGGCGATGGGTCATATTTTGCCCAAACCGCCCTGCAGTTTTCAAAATGTCTGAAATGTCGGAAATTTGACTCCTGAGCGAGATTTTTTATCCGAATTCTGACTCTCTGCACCTATTTTCAGTTTCAAATTACGACTTTTATACCGAAAATATGCCAATTACTGAAAACATCGATGGGTCATATTTTGCCCAAACCCCCCTGCAGTTTTGAAAATGTCTGAAATGTCGGAAATTTGACTCTTGAGCGTGATTTTTGAGCCGAATTCTGACTCTCTGCACCTTTTTTCAGTTTCAAATTACGACGTTTCATACCGAAAATATGCCAATTACTGAAACGGCGATGGGTCATATTTTGCCCAAACCCCCCTGCAGTTTTTGAAATGTCTGAAATGTCGGAAATTTGACTCCTGAGCGTGATTTTTGAGCCAAATTCTGACTCTCTGCACCTATTTTCAGTTTCAAATTACGACGTTTCATACCGAAAATATGCCAATTACTGTAAACTGCGATAGGTCATATTTTGCCCAAACCCCCCTGCAGTTTTCAAAATGTCTGAAATGTCTGAAATTTGACTCCTGAGCGTGATTTTTTATCCGAATTCTGACTCTCTTCACCTATTTTCAGTTTCAAATTACGACTTTTTATACCGAAAATATGCCAATTACTGAAAACGGCGATGGGTCATTCTTTGCCCAAACCCCCCCTGCAGTTTTCAAAATGTCTGAAATGTCGGAAATTTGACTCCTGAGCGTGATTTTTGAGCCGAATTCTGACTCTCTGCATCAATTTTCAGTTTCAAATTACGACGTTTCATACCGAAAATATGCCAATTACTGTAAACTGCGATAGGTCATATTTTGCCCTAACCCCCCTGCAGTTTTCAAAATGTCTGAAATGTTGGAAATTTGACTCCTGAGCGTGATTTTTGAGCCGAATTCTGACTCTCTGCACCTATTTTCATTTTCAAATTACGACTTTTTATACCGAAAATATGCCAATTACTGAAAACGGTGATGGGTCATATTTTGCCCAAACCCCCCCTGCAGTTTTCAAAATGTCTGAAATGTCGGAAATTAGACTCCTGAGCGTGATTTTTTAGCCGAATTCTGACTCTCTGGTCCTATTTTCAGTTTCAAATTACGACTTTTTATACCGAAAATATGCCAATTACTGAAAACGGCGATGGGTCATATTTTGCCCAAACCCCCCTGCAGTTTTGAAAATGTCTGAAATGTCGGAAATTTGACTCTTGAGCGTGATTTTTTAGCCGAATCTGACTCTCTGCATCTATTTTCAGTTTCAAATTACGACGTTTCATACCTAAAATGTGCCAATTACTGTAAACGACGATAGGTCATATTTTGCCCAAACCCCCCTGCAGTTTTCAAAATGTCTGAAATGTCTGAAATTTGACTCCTGAGCGTGATTTTTTATCCGAATTCTGACTCTCTTCAGCTATTTTCAGTTTCAAATCACGACTTTTTATACCGAAAATATGCCAATTACTGAAAACGGCGATGGGTCATATTTTGCCCAAACCCCCCTGCAGTTTTCAAAATGTCTGAAATGTCGGAAATTTCACTCTTGAACGTGATTTTTTGAGCCGAATTCTGACTCTCTGCACATATTTTCAGTTTCAAAATACGACGTTTCATACCGAAAATATGCCAATTACTGTAAACGGCGATGGGTCATATTTTGCCCAAACCCCCCTGC